>NC_041229.1:274521-303436 GCF_002837175.3 Physeter macrocephalus
TGGGCCTGCGCGTCCGGAGCCTGTGCTCTGCAGCGGGAGAGGCCGCAGCAGAGGGAGGCCCGCATACCACAAAAAAAAAAAAAAAAAAAAAAAAATGAATTCTCTGAAAACAAAGGATAGAAGGTAAATTTCTCAATGTAATAAAGATTATCTACAGAAAATCTACAGCATTATATTTAATGAATAAAGAATAAATGCTTTCCCTCTTTTATGTGGTAAAAGAATGTCCATTCCTGCAATTCTTTTTCAACATAATGCTAGAAGTTTTAGTCTGCATCATAAGGCAATAAAAGGAAATGAAAGGCATGCAGATTAGAAATAAATACATAAATGATCAAAATAATAAATAAATATATACATAAAGTTCTCCTATTTGCAGATTACATGATGCCTATGTAGAAAATTTCTAGGGATGTACAAAAAAAAAAAAGTCTAGTACTAATAAGTGAGTAAAACAACATTGTAACATACAAGATAAACCTACAAAACTCAGTCATGTCTGTATGCTAGCAATGAACACATGGATACCAGAATTAAAATTACAGTGCCATTTGTAATCACTCAAAATAATGTGAAATATTCATCTGTAAATCTAACAAAACATATACAGGACTTGTATGCTGAAAAATACAAAATCCTCATCAAAGAAATAAGAGGAGATCTAAATAAATGGAGAGACATGCCACGTTCACTAGTTAGAAGGGGTAGAAAACTCATCATAGTAAATATGTCAATTCTCTCCCAAACTGGTAGGCAGGTTTAAGGCAATTCTTATCAAAGTCTCAGCAAGATTTTTTTCTATAGATACAAGCAACATTGTTCTGAAATTTAGCTAGAAAAGCAAAAACAATTTTGAAAAAGAAGAAGACAGTAGAAGAATCACTTTCCCATAGTTCAGAAAGTACTAGATAACTATAGTCATCAAGATTGCCTGGTGCTGGTGGAGAAACAGCACACAGATTGAAGGAACAGAAAAGAGAGCCCAGAAATGAATCCCCTTAATATGTCCAGTTGGTTTTGATCAAGGGGCAAAAGGAATTCAATGAAAGAAGGAAAGTCTTTTCAACAAATGGCACTGGATTTATAAAATAGATAACTAGTAAGAACCTACTGTATAGCACAGGGAATTCTACGCAACACTCTGTAATGACCTATATGGGAAAATGATCTAAAAAACAGTGGATATATGTATATGTATAACTGATTCACTTTGCTGTACACCCGAAACTAACACATTGTAAATTAACCATACGCCAATAAAAATTAATTTTAAAAAAATGGTGCTGGAGCCATTGGACTGCTTCCCCACACAGCGGCTCTCAGTGAACATTACCTCCCCTCTGCTCCCCAAGCCCACCCCTCTCCCCTACTGCCTCTCAGCACCACCCCCTCCTCATTACCAAACCAAACTCGCGTCCCCTCACCCACACACAGTAAAGCTGATCTACTGACCCCGGGTTATGGAAGGAAAATGCAGCATTTACTGCAGGGTATCCAACATGGGGCCAAGCAAGGAGAACGGACAGCTCGTGCTCAGAACACCCAAACTCCCCAGTGGCTTTCAGGCCAAGGTTTTTAAAGACAGTGTGAGGGAGAGGGTCGTGCGCTACATGGCCAGCTTGTGGACCTTCTTCTGACTGGGTGGTGGTGAGGTAACAAGGTGAGGTTTCGAGAATCTCAAGTATCAGTTTTCTGGTTCCAACCGGTCTGGAGGTCTACGGTGGTCAGCGTGCAGTTAACTTCTTCCACCTGGAGGGGGTTTTAGTGTCTGCAAGACAATTCAAGGACATGGCTCAGAATATTATCTGTAGCCCTTGAGGAGGAAGTAAAGATGCTTGACTTTGTTTAATGGCTAAACTATTATTTACTAGATAACTATAGTCATCAAGATTGCCTGGTGCTGGTGGAGAAACAGCACACAGATTGAAGGAACAGAAAAGAGAGCCCAGAAATGAATCCCCTTAATATGTCCAGTTGGTTTTGATCAAGGGGCAAAAGGAATTCAATGAAAGAAGGAAAGTCTTTTCAACAAATGGCACTGGATTTATAAAATAGATAACTAGTAAGAACCTACTGTATAGCACAGGGAATTCTACGCAACACTCTGTAATGACCTATATGGGAAAATGATCTAAAAAACAGTGGATATATGTATATGTATAACTGATTCACTTTGCTGTACACCCGAAACTAACACATTGTAAATTAACCATACGCCAATAAAAATTAATTTTAAAAAAATGGTGCTGGAGCCATTGGACTGCTTCCCCACACAGCGGCTCTCAGTGAACATTACCTCCCCTCTGCTCCCCAAGCCCACCCCTCTCCCCTACTGCCTCTCAGCACCACCCCCTCCTCATTACCAAACCAAACTCGCGTCCCCTCACCCACACACAGTAAAGCTGATCTACTGACCCCGGGTTATGGAAGGAAAATGCAGCATTTACTGCAGGGTATCCAACATGGGGCCAAGCAAGGAGAACGGACAGCTCGTGCTCAGAACACCCAAACTCCCCAGTGGCTTTCAGGCCAAGGTTTTTAAAGACAGTGTGAGGGAGAGGGTCGTGCGCTACATGGCCAGCTTGTGGACCTTCTTCTGATTGGGTGGTGGTGAGGTAACAAGGTGAGGTTTCGAGAATCTCAAGTATCAGTTTTCTGGTTCCAACCGGTCTGGAGGTCTACGGTGGTCAGCGTGCAGTTAACTTCTTCCACCTGGAGGGGGTTTTAGTGTCTGCAAGACAATTCAAGGACATGGCTCAGAATATTATCTGTAGCCCTTGAGGAGGAAGTAAAGGTGCTTGACTTTGTTTAATGGCTAAACTATTATTATTTTGTCTTGCTTGACTGTTTTCCTTTGTTTTCGCATTTTCTCACCTCCCTGTTTACATTTGCTCTTTGGAACGTGGGGAAAGCCTAGGAGACTAAAGCTTTTCTACAAACAAGAGGCGGAGACACGGGGTGGGGGAGGGGTTCTGTCACTGAGATCAGGCCTCAGGGAGGACTCCCCGCCTCCTCCCAGACCCGGTCTCCCGCAGCCCCAGCCTCCCTCCCGGCCCAGAGCCCAGGGACCCGTCACCGTGGCCCTGCGTCCCCCGGGGACCTGAGCCGGCAGCAGCGGGCCGGCGGGCCGCCAGGGCCCCCTCTGCAGCCCGTCCTCTGAGGGTCAGGGCTGCTCTGGGCAGGAGGGGGACTCGGGCTGGACTCACCCTGCGAGGCCTCGGCGGTCCTGCTGGGCTGAAGCGTTCCTGCCGGGCTGGGGGTGAGGTCGGGACCCCCACATCCCCGCCCACAGCCTGAGACTCGTCCCTCCTGGGGTGCCCGTCCAGCCCACGTGGGATTATTACACAGAGCAGGACGGAAAGCCCCGTTTCTACAGAAGGAGGCTAGTTTGCTTAGCTCCACGCGTGGCCGTTAATTAGAACAAATAGCCTGAGACACACAATAAAATAAAAAATTGATGATTCAGTGACAGCTAATCATTTGCAAAAAACAACAGATGCTCTTACAATGAAGATATATTTCATGGTTTTTTTTAAAGCACATTTAACTAACTGAATAATGCATTATAATGATCATGCTGATTTTTCTAAATACGTTCTTAAGGATTTATAATAAAATGTTTCCTCTGAGGATACCAAGGAGTTTTACTTAATTGGTGATGATACTAAAGCAGGATTGGGTGCTGGCTTTTTACACAGGCCCATGGCCAGGCTCCAGACAGTTCAGATGGAGGAAGATGCCCCCCGGTGGGAGGGTTGGGGGGCCCTCAGTGAGGGGACACAGGCCGCAGAAACAGACCAGCGTGAGGGCACATATACATGAGAAGGATGATGGGTGGTCTGGGCAGGCGGGGTGACCAGCCGTTCCCTGACCCTGGAGGACAGAACAGCAGGCTGTTGGTACAGGCGGCTGAGAAGGGGTCTTCCTGACCCCAAGAAGACCTCCTGCAGCACGGAGACGGGGGGCGGGCGGGGGGAGAGGCAGATCCTGCCAGGCTGAGGCCCAACCAGGACCTGGTAGAGGGGACGGGCCAGAGGGGAGGAGAGGGCATCGCGGCTGGTCTGTCTCAGGCCCTGGCGGAGGGATGGGACTTCAGCTGCCTCTGACAGCTGGACCCCTGCAAACACAAACTAACCACCCCTTGCAGCCGCCGGAAAGAGGACAAGGCAACTTCCAAGCAGGGTCCAGATCTACCAAGCGACTGTCTGCTGGGGGACACAGGAGGCCTGCGTCTTCCAACCAGGGTGTCGGTCGGGGAGTGCTCCGAGGAGCGGCCAGGCGCTGTGACTGGCCCGTCCTGGGGACTCTGCTGGTGTCTGGGGTCTTGACACAGTGCTCAGGAGCAAGTTCATTACAGAACATCACTTGATCCAAAAGCGATGTTAATTCTGTTAATTTTGTGATGACCTAATTGTAACTTATTAAAGACAGGAGTTCAGTTCTGGTCATTTTATAGATGAAAATACAACTCCATGACTCTCCAAAATCTCCCCATTTCTTCAAATATAAATCAAATCCCTGCCATTGCCCCAGCCCCACTCCGCCTGGCCAGGGCCGCCGCCTGTCGCTCCTCTGTCTGAAGCCGCCTCTGCTGGGACAGAGGCCGACAACGGGCCAGCCCTCACGCCCACCGTATGCCCGTCACCCGAGCCCACGCCGGCGGTGACCTCTGAGTCTTCAGCGGGCCAACGCGGCTGCAGGTAGCTGGCGAGACACTCTCGGCAGCAAAGCCTGCACATTCTTGAACGGAGGTATCGAGTTGGCTCCGATTTCCCGTTTCTGGGCCAAGATACCAAACTTGCACAGCCAAGAACTCATGGATTTACGTGGAACTGCTTCTTGACAGTGAAAGATGCATTTTAGTCTAACATCTTGAAGCTCTGATTCACGGAGATGCAGGGACGGGGGCAGCAGCTGGGCCCTGAGTTGCCTCCAGGCCTGTGAGGCTCCCGAGGGCTTGGCCGTCCCAGCCGTCGGAGGCTCAGCTGAACCAGGAGAAACCAGGATGGGGAGGGGAGGAAACAGGAAGGGCTCAAACTGGGAGGCCGACACTACCAATCCCGGTTCCGAGGCTCAGAGAGGTGAGGTCACTGGCCAGAGGTCACGTGTGTCCAGCACACGGCTGAGACGCCACGCCTGGATAGGAGTCGCCAGAGGTCCGGACGGCAGCTCCTGTGGGTCAGGGGTGGTAACCGCGTGGAGCCAGCACCCTCTGACTCCGGGGTGTGGAAAAGGGCTCCCTCCCCAGGGCACAGGCCGAGGGGAGTTTTGCTGGCGTTTATGCTGATTTCATTATAGAGATTTTCAAACAGGCAGGAAAGTAGAAAGAATACTAAACAATACTCACTGTAAGTCTTAGGTACCCATCCTCAGCTTCAAATTATCTACTCGTGTTCATCTTATTTCACACCCCGTCTCACTCCCCGCCACCCCAGAGATTTTAAAGCAAACCACAGGCCTTGTGATAATTTTACCTGGAAGGACTTCAGTATGCATTTGTAACAATAAATACATTCAGCCCGTAGCTGCACTGCTGCAATTCTACCTAACAAGATTTCTAACAATTCTATAACATCAACTAATACTTGGCTTCTGCTCAGATTCCGTGATTTTCTCCAAAGAAGGCGTCTTCCCGTCGGCACGTTTGAGTCAAGATACACACGTGGTTGGCGCAGCAGTTGTTTCCCTTAAATCTGTCACCTTTCCCCTCATTCCTCTTCCCAGGTCATTTATTTTGCTGAAGAAACTGGGTTATTTATTCCTGTAGAATTTCCACTTTCTATACTTAGCTAAGTGGACTGTTGAACTTAAATGTAACCCAGATGCTTAGATATAGAGGCTTGATTAGGTTCTCATATTGTTTTGCAGGAATATTTGGTAGAAGGCACTGCCTTCTTGTTGCTTTGTGTCTGATTTTGTCCTTTGATGCATCGAGATGGGCTTTCAGATGGCAGCAAAGCCCCACACGCTCCCATCCAAGCCCGTCTTCACTTGACAGGAGGAGGCCGCGTGTAGAGGGGCCAAGTCAGCGAGCCGCCCGGGGCACTCAGCCAGCCGGCACAGGACAGAGCCGGAGTCTGAGCCCAGGGCAGTCTCGCTCCAAAGCCCAGTCCTCTGCCCACTGTGGGGTTTGGTGATTCGGGTACGAGAGGCACCTCACGCAGTGACTCTGGGTAACAGAAGGGAAGGGAGTTAGAGAGGGTGCCCCACAGCCCGGGCCCCGAAGAAGCAAACCCAGAGAGCTGTCCACGGCCTCCCTGGGAAAGGTGGTCTGCGGACAGGAGCTCCCAGCATGGCAGGTGCCTGTGCCTGTGTGCGTGTGTGTGTGTGTAAGTGTGTGTGAGCGTGTGTGTCTGGCATGCTGTGTGTTGGCAGGGGGTGGGCGGGGGCACCACCCCCTTCACGCACGTGCGCACCGAGTGCGGTAGGACCGCCGAGGGTCACTAGGGTCCATTGATGGGGCAGCTACTGGCCGCCTGCAGGTGACCAGCCTGGGGGGGCGCAGGCCGCACCATGGAGGATAAGGATCCACATCTCAGCCCAGTGTGGACCCATGAGGCCAACAAGACGCCACGGCCAACCTGTGGGGAAGTTCTGGTTTGGGGTTAGCGTCCAAGTCCGAGCAGGGTTCCAGCTAGACAAGAGAGGCGGGAGCCAGGAGCCGAGTGACAGGGAGCTCAGGAACTTCCCCCCAGCCCCAGCACGACTGCAGCTCTCACTGTAGTCTCCTGTGCTGCAAAACGTGCAATCAGAAAACCTGGATTTGGGTCTAGTCTTTAGCATTTGCTAACCTCACAATGGTCGTTTAAACTCAGTGGGCCTCAGTTCTCTGCTTCCATAATGAGGACAGTCCCTCTGGGCTTCTTTCAGGCAATAATCATGGAACAGCTCTTAGGTACCAGAACCTGCGCCGGGAACTGGGGGAGAAGTTGTGACGCTTGGTCATGGTTCCTGAGCTCAAGGGATGCAGATGAGGGGTTTGGGGAGAAGCTTAAAGAAGAAGATACACTAAGACCGGTTTATAAACCGCTGCTCAGCACCACCCAGGACACACCACCTACGGGGGCAGTGGGGCGGGAAGACCCTGTCCCCAAGCCTAGATGCTGTGAGGGAGACAAGCCACACAAGGGCTGAGGGTAAGTGCCCCGCAGCAAAGGTCCACACAGAGCAGCCAGGCTTGGAGGTCTGTGTTCAGAACGGGACGGGGGAACCCGGAGGGCCTCGCCTTCCAGTTGGGTCTGTGAGCCTGGAGGGGTTTCAACAGAGGAAAGTGGATCCTTAGAAGAGAGAACTGTCTGTCACTCAAGGGCTGGGACCAAGAAATGAGACAGCTTCCCTGGCAGGAACCCTGGAGAAGTACCTTTCTGGGGCCCAGGCTGGGTCTCCCTCACTACGTCCAAAGGTGCATCTGAGGCCGAGTTTACTTATGTCTCCAGATGCACATTCTTCTCTGCCCTCGAATCGGGAGACAGTGCAAAAAAGGGGCCAACAGGGACTCTGGGTGACAGAGGTTCTCTAGAGAACACGGGCGGCTCACCAGAGATGCTCTTTGTAGGGAAGGAGAGCCGTGGATGCCCTGGGGGCAGGGGGGAGGGGTTCCAGAAAGTTCCTTGGCCCGAGCGTGCCTGGAGAACATGCTTTCCGGGAACACCCTGGGAGCAGCTTTCGTCCTCCCGCTCCGGCTGCGGGTGTGCTCTGAGGCCAGCAGATGGGCCCGGGCAGCCTCAGGCACCTGCTCTGCCAGAGGAGAAACGACAGGAGTTTATGGATCATAATTATCACCCTAACAGTACTGTTCACACAGGCCTTTCAAAGTTACAGGAAATTTTCAGCCTCATCACCTCATCGAGGCTCATCACTAACATCTGAGTCCACGTTATGGAAACTGAAGCTCAGAGCAGAGTCACTATGGGATCCGTGCAAAGTCACAGACGGGGAGGAGTGGTGGGTCTTCCTGCTTCGAGGTCCCAGCTCCACTGGGAGATGGAACAAGAGAGGGGCCCTTAGGCTGGACAAGTTTCCAAACCCAGACGGTCTCCCCTTCCCTCCTTCAACAGGCGTGGGGACAGGGGGCTGACCCTGTGTGTCAGGCTGTGGATGTCATCGTGTTCCAGCCACACGTCACAGATGGGGGACTTCGTGACGGCCCAGGCCCAGGACCCTGCCAGGGACCCCTCGGTGGAGTCCCCAGGCCCGCAGGCTAATCCTGGGAGCCGAGACCCTCTCCAGGATGGTGGGCAGGAGGTGGGGGTCCAGGGCTCCCATCCCCTGGGGCCCAGCTGTCTCCTGAGGGACCACGTCCGTCCTCAGCTGTCTGGGTGGCCCGTGTGATGTGCGATCCACAGCTTCCTTCTCCCTGGTCTGGAGCTTCTGGGGCAGAACTGAGCTCTCCTCCTCCCTGTGGGCTCCCCCACAGCTGCCCCTGGGCTCCTCCCATCGTCAGAAAGCCTTTCCTCATGTGTCCTGGCGGGAAAATAGAGCAGCCCGGGTATCCACATGCACACCACAGCCCATGGGCCCCGGGGAGGCCCTTCCCACGGGGACACACCCCGAGGACTGGGAGGCTCTGAGGTGACCTCAGAGCACAGACGTGGCAGCCACACCCTTCGTGCAGCCCAAGCCCCCGCTGCCCAGCCACCCCCAGACGCTTGCCTCTCCCTCATCAGCCCTCTCCCTGTCTGCTCCCTTCAGGCACAGGGACCTCAGCTGGGTATTTATTTTATGGCAGTAAGAACACACCTCGAGCTCTTCCCTCTTCACACACTTTGCAATGCGCCGCGTGATCCTGTTGACGGTAAGCGCTGTCTCGTAGAGCGTAACCATCCTGCATAACTGACACCTCAGGCCTGTTGACCGGGAGTTCCCCGCCCCCAGCCCCTGGCAGACCTCATTCTGCTGTGTCTCCGTGACTTGAGTGCTCTGCGTGCCTCGGACAAGCAGAATCAGGCAGTATCTGTCTTTCTGTTACTGGCTTATTTCACTTGGCACAATGTCCTGCAGGTTCATCTATGTCACAGCAAATGACAGGACTTCCTTCCTTTTTAAGGCTCACTCATGTTCCACTGTGTACATACACCACATCTTCTTTATCCATTCATCCATCAGTGGACACTTAGGTTGTTTCCACATCTTGGCTACTGTGAGTAATGCTGCAATAAACATGAGAGTGCAAATATCTATTTGAGATTCTAATTTCAGTTCTTTTAGATAAATACCCAGAAGCGGAATTGCTGGATCCTATGGCAGTTCTATTTTCAATTTTCTGAGGAAACTCCATCCTGTTTCCCACAGTGGCTGCACCAACTTACATTCCCACCAACAGTGCACAAGTTTCCCTTTTCTCCACATTCTCGCCAACGCTTGCTATTTGCTGTCTTTGGTGACGGGCATTCTGACAGGTGTGAGGGATAGCTTCTTGTGGTTTTGATTTGCATTTCCCCGGTCATTAGTGACACTGGACATCTCTTCATGTGCTTATTGGCCATTTGTGTGTCTTCTTTGGAGAAATGTCCACTCAAGTCTTTTACCAGTTCTTTAATCAGGTTACGTGTGTTTTGCTATAAGATTTGAAATGAGAACCAGCGGCGTTGGATGACTGCTGAGGGTCACACAACTTCGAGGGCGGAGCAGGGAAATCCTGGGCCCACTGCACCACGTCAGGCTGACTCTGGGCTCTGTCAGTTTGCCTGGACCAGACAGCCTGCCGGCCTCTTGTGATTGAAAGCAAACAAGGAAACTAGCCTCAGTCCTTCTCTCTCTCAGTGGCAGCGCTGCAGGAAGCAGCTCCCGTGAACTAAAGTAAAATAAAATAAGTAAAAACGCCGGAGGGCAGAGACATTTCCATGACAGCGTGCTTGCCTTGTTGCCTCCTGTCTCTGCTGAGCGGCACCCAGAAGTAGTCGCAGGCCCCTGTCGGGTGTCTGGACTTTCCTCTGAGGGCGTGGAGCTGCTGGAGAGCCAGGGGCAGGAGGGACGGGAGACAGGAGAGGCCTGGCAGGTAGGGGATCTGCTCAGGTGACCAGCCACCCTGTTGGTCCAGGGCCTTCCTGGTTTTAACACTGAAAATTCTGCCTCCTGGGAAACTCTTCCTCTGCACGTGAAGCCCTGTGGTCTGGGGGAGATGGATACAAAAGTTTAGGGAAAAGACACAAAACTCGTACAGCGGCCCCCAGAATAGGGCTAGAGGCAACGGTTTCCGTGTGAAGTGGATTTGGTGCAGATGAGCTGTCTGGCAGTCACTGACACTTCCCAGCGACACTGGAATGAGATCGCAGCTCACGTGTCGCCACGGGCGTGGCTGCCCCCCCGCCCCGAGACACGGGACCCGCGTATGCAGTTGTGTGTGAGGGCGACACCCGCCCCCGAAGTGGCCAGGGGACTGACGGTCACACTGTGGGTGAAGAACAGGCCAGTTTAATTATGAACATGGTGACTACTGTGACCACAATCCTAGGAGTTCAGATTGTGAAAATGAAAACAATTATGACGCCAACACCCGTATGACCCAGACGGCACCGCAAAAGGAGGCTCAAATACGGTGTCGCTCTAATGACAGATGAATAGACACACAGCTAGACTGGGGGGCGCAGGTCACCAAAGCAGAGTTGCCCCACACAATACACAGAAAAAGATAGCGTGACTGGGGACTGGGCATGGGGAGGGGACGAGAGGCACACAAGTCCAGGCTGAGACCAGCAAGGGCTTCCACACCAAGTGAAAGTTTTCGTCTCCCAGAAAGATACCGAAGCTCTGCGATGAGAAGTGGCGGCTGGGTTAGCCTGGACCCGGGGCATGAAGGGATCTGCATTACCTTTCTCCTGTGTTGTTCTCCTGATTCCTGTAAGAGGCTGAGTACGGTTCCATTTCTTCATGTAAAAGTTGCACCTAAAACGCCCTGTGGGAGAACAAAAGGGGAATCTGGATGAGTGATATGCTGGTCCTTACCATGTGGGCTGTTTCTGGGACATGTCACCACGATACACCCTTTGGACAGAATATCAAGTGACCTGTGTGAATCACTCAGCAAAAAAGTGGCCCCCAAACTCTTAGGTTCTTTGATTTGGAAAAAAAAAAAAAGAAACCAAAGAAGATATATTTTACATTGTTGACACCCGTCCAAACACAAACTAGACTTGACTCGTACACCTGCAGACTCTGCAGACAGTGCGAATGTGAACTGGGGCAAATTCAACTCAGTCTGTGAACTTCCCACAAGGAAAACGTGAAGAGCTTCCCCGCTGAGCATCCCGGTGCGGCTTTGGCTTCGGGGCGACGTTCTCTCCCCCATCCGGGGGTCACCTTTCCGTTTCTTGTCCCCCTGCACACGCACTTCCTGAGGCTTCTGACTGGATAGAAACAGGGGCTCCTCCTCCCCAGACAGAGGCCGCCTGGTGTCTGACACTGGCCGGGGGTGTTGGCCGGCCGTCAACTCACATCATCCGTGTGTGACCGAACAATGTCCTTGTCTGATTTGGAAACACACCGGGGATGAGAATGGAGAAATGGGTTACAGAAAAACAAAAATGTTTACGCTCTTTCTCTACAACTGGTGATCTTCATAGGAGCCCTAAGGAACCAAGAAAAAGATGAACAGATTTCACCCAAGTTGTTGGATGTTATGTGTGGGTTTCAACAAAGATTCACAAACTGACCAACGGCTAATTTTTTGATTATAAGACTGCTTTCTTACTCAAAATAATGTCATCAGAAAAGGGCGGCCAAATTAACCAGAACTTTCTCAATTTCTTTCCCAGAACTGTCATTGGTTTTGAATGCAACTTTGATTTTCCCGAGTTTTACCACGTGCTTTGAAATCATTTCCCCAAGAAAGGAGATTTAACTTTTGATGGCGTCCAGTGCCTTAGCGTGTTTCGATCGGATGCTACAGAGATGGACAGGCTGTGTGATCCGTTCAGCGTGTGGAGGGCCTAGTGGATGAGGACAAGCCTGTAGGTCCAAAGGGATGGGCATTTGCTGGCAGCAGGTGACTAATCCCTGCAGGTGCAAACCCTGCCCTTGCGGGTAAGCAAGAGCCTGAGAATCCAGGCCTGTTTCCTTTGTTCAGAGGATGTTTAGCTTGAGGTCCTCACACTGGACGGGCACCTTGGTAGTTGCAGACCCGCGGGTCCAGATGAATTCATGTTTGACTGTATTCGGCTGACTGCTTCACAAAGCAAAAGAAAATGTTCTAAAGGCTGCAAGCAGTTCAGAAAAGTACTGGAAAACCAAAAAAGAGTAAACATAGACTGTTGAAAAGAAAGAGGAAGAGAACATAGCATTGTTCTAAACATGGTTTTTAAAAAATATTTACCATGAACTGTATTTAATATCTGCTTAATCAGTCCTATTGCATTTCTCGTCTCCTTTTAAAAGGCAAACACTTGTAAATGTCCAGTGGGTAAGACCCCGCGCTCCCCATGCAGGGGGCCCGGGTTCGATCCCTGGTCAGGGAACTAGATCCCACGTGCCACAACTAAGAGTCCACGTGCCTCAGCAAAGGTCTCGTGTGCCACAACTAAGACCCGACGCAGCCTAAATAAATAAATAAATAAGTGTATACAAGAATCCAGCAAGAGTCAGTGTGTGCTGGAGCCGGGTCTGGGGTTGTCCCACCAGCTGCCCATCTCCCTACAGTGGACAGGAAAATAGATCCTTCTGGGGACAGTACATACACAGAAGAGGGCTCCACAGCACAGAAAAAGTGAAAAATAGATGAAAATGTCACAGTACGCTGAGCCTGCGCTCAGTCTCAGAACACAAAGATTCTTACAAGAAAGAGGGTGTTTCATCTGAAGCTCCTTGCTGCCCGGATTGCCAGCACTGATAGTGCGTGTCCCAGAGTCCAGACCCAAGTTCCAGAGCTGCCTGACAGCCGCAAAGGCCCCTTGGGGGACAAACGGCCCCTCCCCTTTCAACCAGACAGACTCCCCACCAACCCCGGCGCTTTCTACCCCTGCAGACTCCCCCTGGGCCTTTGGCATCTCCAATACTGTCCGCACAGTCACTCCACAAGCAGCTGGGTACTTGCCGGGTTCAGTTTTGACCCGTAGAAATCCTGATTTTGGCCTTATCGATTTCACAGCCTGGGAAGTCTGGACTTTCCCTGGAAGTTGTGCTATTTCCGGCGCTCTCAGGACTTCCTCCTTACCTCCAGCCTCTCTTGCACCAACCCCGACGTAGAACCCAACATCTCCCGAGCTCCCCCAAAGAATCCTCCTTCACAGAAAAGCATTAGGGAGAGATGGGTCCTTCATTTATGATCAAAGTTAACAGGGAGGAAGAGTTGGTCCTCCCCACGGTAAATATTTCATAAAGAGTGACCTCTCTGTAACTGTCTCCTTTCCCGAATCCCAAGGGCTGCCAGCTCCTGACGACTTCAAACCTCACCCCCATTCCCCATGCAAGCAGAGCCCACCCTGAGGGGCCACTACCCGCCTCAGCTGGCTCCCACCAGCCTGACTTTTCAAATCCTTCTCCCAGCTTTATTCTGACCAATTTCCTTCTCCCACTCCCTGCCCCAAGCAGCTCATGTTAAACCATCCTGATTTGAATAACAGGTGAGAGCTCTCTGGCATAATCCAGACCCTAAGACAGCACTGAAGTTACATCCAGCAATGCCCTCATTCTGTGTGGAAGCACACCTGTGGTGAAGGGCTTCCTGAGGGTTCATTCTGCTTCCTAGCTTTGCACAAAAATACCTGTTGGACCCTTGAAATTTTTTAAATGCATTTTTTTAGTCAATGGTGACTAGATAGATGACACAGAGAGATTTGATATAGATATACAGATTTACTGTTTACTTCCTGGGTTTTCCAGCTCTGAGAAGCTCCAAGGCTACAAGAATACCACATGTAAAATCACCCTTCAGAGTCTGAGCAAACATAAGCTCCAGAATAAGGATTTCCAGGGAGTAGAAGTGTTTACAAAAATGGCCGATCCACTGTATTCTTCAAAAATTTCAAAATCATAATAGACAAAGAAAAAGTCTGGAGAACTTTTACAGATTAAAGGAAACAAAGAGATACAGTATCACAATACAATATGTGACCAATCCTTCACTGGGAGAAAAACAGTGAAAAAAAAGGCATTATAAATGGACAAAATTGAAACACAGCTGGTAAATTAGATTTAAGTTTGTATTAATAATCAATTTACTGAAGTTGATAGTACTGTCAGTATAAAAGAAAATACTTTTTTCCTTAGAAGTACACACTGAAATATGTTCCTGATAAAAGGTCAGGATGTATGTGATTTACTATCAAATAAATGGTCAGTTAACAGGAAAATAGGTCAGGATGTATGTGATTTACTATCAAATAAATGGTCAGTTAGAAGGAGAATATGTATCTAGAGAGGCAGCAAATGGGAAAAAATTGTTAAAATAGATGAATCTGAGTAGAGGATATAGGTGTGTTTTTTTCCTATTGCAACTCTGTAAATTTAAAATTGTTTCTAAAGAAGTTTTTAAAACAGCCCCTTGACTCTGCCCCTCATTTTGAGCTTCTCTGATTTTCCCTCTCACAGCGGCCACTCTCAGAGGCAGCCCTGGGCACAGACCACAGACGTGCCAGTGAGTCTGGACGAGGGTCAGGACCAGGACGAGGACCAGGACCAGGACAGGCACAGAGAGGGTGAAGGGCTAAGGCTGGAGCCCGTGTATTAACAATTCAAAGAACCTCCGAGCTGCTGTGCAGGCAGGTGACTGACAGTCCAGCATTGTTTCTAGAGGTTCTGGGAGAGAAGCTGGAAGGAAAAACAGAATATCAGAGAGAAGCATTTGAGTTAAACTAGATTTAGGACCTGTTGTTTTGGGTTTTGAAGAAAGAATCCACAGCTTTCTTCTTTTTTGTTTTTGGGTTCTTTTTTTATTGAGGTATGGCTGACATTTTAAAAAGTTGTACGTATTGAATGTATATACATCTTTTTTTTTAAACATCTTTATTGGAGTAAAATTGCTTTACAATGGTGTGTTAGTTTCTGCTTTACAACAAAGTGAATCAGCTCTACATATACATATGTTCCCATATCTTGATGAGCTTTAAGATAAGTGCACTCTCATGAGACTGCAGCCGTGTACAATGCTATAGAATCAACAAGCACTTCTAAAAGTTTTCGCGGTTTTCAAGTCTGCAATGCAGCATTGCTAACTACAGGCATTCAGCTGAACAGGACATCTCCACGACTTATTCTTCCCGTGTAAACTGGAACTTTATGCTATTTAACCAGCACCTCCCTAGTTCCCTCTCCCATCAGCCCCTGCAGCCGCCATTCTCTCTGCTTCTGTTTTAGAGCCTGATCTGACTGGGGTCACGCAGTATTTGTCCTCTGCTTATCTCACTTGACACAATGTCTTCCAAGTTCACCCATGTTGTAGCAAATGGCAAGATGCTCTTCTTAATAGTCCATTGGATATAAGTGTGTGTATATATGTACACATAAATACCTATATATATATATATCTTTTTAAAAACTCAATGTTTACTCCTTTTCAAATGCTCAAGAGACTTTTAAAAGGTCCAAAGGCTCAGGCTTCCCTGGTGGCGCAGTGGTTGGGAGTCCGCCTGCCGGTGCAGGGGACGCGGGTTCGTGCCCCGGTCCGGGAGGATCCCACATGCCGCGGAGCGGCTGGGCCCGTGAGCCACGGCCGCTGAGCCTGCGCGTCCGGAGCCTGTGCTCCGCAACGGGAGAGGCCACAGCAGTGAGAGGCCCGCGTACCGCCAAAAAAAAAAAAAAAAAGGTCCAAAGGCTCAAAGACATCCAGGTTTCATATAAGATGATAGGCAGGTGCTGACTTTTGGTATCTCCGTTGCTTGAAGCCTAAATTTCAACCCGTTCAAGTCTATGCCTCCGTGATTCTTGCACTTGGGGAGCGGTGAATTCCTCTGACTTTCTGCATGTGTCATCAAAAATCACCATTCCAATAACCATGAGAAAAATAGCAGAAGTAGATATATATGTACGTATATGTATAAGTATCTCACAGTTTCTTTATTCATTCATCAGTTGACACCTAGCTTATTTTCCCCTTTTGGCAGCTACCATGACCTCGGGGGTGTGCTCCAGGGGACGGCTCCTCAGCCAGACTGGGGGACAACCAGAGAGGAGCCAATCCCTACGGCCTGCCCCGTCCACCCCACGTGGGGCCCGGGCACCTCCCTGCTCTCTCTCCCTGCACCGAGTCCACCCGGCTGCTGCCTGTCCAGAGGGCAAACACCCAGAGGTCAGGACACGGTTTGCTCCTCACCCCTGTGTCCCTGGGTCCAGGCAGGAGCTCCAGAAAAGCCTGTTGGTGAATGAAGGGGCGAGACACGGGCCATGGGCGCTGTCCACTGTCCCCCGCCCTGGGAGGGCAAGGAGACAGCCAGCCAGTCCTGGGCCATCGACAGTGAGGTGACACTGCCCCAATCCCCTGGTCACGGCAGGTAACGGGGCCGAGACCCCTTCCAGAGATGGGGACTCAGCGTCTCCCTCTGCTCGAGTGTCCAAGTGTCCACGTCGGGTGACCCCTGGATCGGCTAACAAACACCATGGAGACTCTGCTCTGTGGGGTGAAGAGCCCATCAGAGAGCTGCCCCTGCAAGGGGGCCTCCTAGCACCTGCCTGCCCGCATTGCCCCCAGCCACTCCCCAGCAGCTGTCGTGATGCTGCCTGACTTCCCAAGGAGCCTGGAGTGTCCCCCATCAGCCTGACTCCTCTTGGGGGGCAACAGCCATGCAGCGTCTCCAGAGGGGATGGAGAGCCTGGGGGTGCACCCCTCCCCCATCCCCTCCCCAGGACCTCTCACACCATGGCTCACATTAGCGGGCCGTGTCTCTACAGGTTTCCAGAAGGTCAAGCCTGGGGAGATGAGACTGGCTGGGGGTCCCCGCCCACATACATTACACCTCAAAGGATGGACGTGGACATAAGTCACGAGCATTATCATCCTTTTGTGGCAGACGATCTCTCCCGACTAGATTTATCTCCTCCCTCAAGACGAAAGACACAAGACATGGGGGTCAGAACCAGGGGAAGAAGCCCTCAGCCGCAGCCGAGGGACAGCTGGGCCCCACCTGCAGCCCTGCCAGTGGGTGCTGGTGTCGGGAGGCCCGTCCTCACCTGCTCTGACCACAACTCCCGGGCAGGACGGCTGCTGGGCTCTCTGCGGAGCGTCTGTCGGCTGGAAAGGTGTCCTTCGCAGCTGCACCAGGTGTCCACACCCTGAGCCCTGCAGGGAGCAGCCGACGGGGAGGGGAGGTGAGGAGTCCTGTCCTCAGAGGACACAGGACCCTGGAGGAGAAGAGCCACACCCGCTGAGGAGCCTTTGATGGAAGAACGCGACCTGCAGACGCCACAACCGAACACACAGAGGACACAAGGGCAGAGCCGGTGGACAGAGGACTCCTTGGCCGAGGGCGGAGGAGCCCTAAGTGTTGGCTTTTGCCTGTTCTTCATCCTCAGCCTTTTTTTTTTTTTTTTTTGCGGTACGCGGGCCTCTCACTGCCGTGGCCTCTCCCGTTGCGGAGCACAGGCTCCGGACGCACAGGCTCAGCGGCCATGGCTCACGGGCCCAGCCGCTCCGCGGCATGTGGGATCTTCCCGGACCGGGGCACGAACCCGCGTCCCCTGCATCGGCAGGCGGACTCCCAACCACTGCGCCACCAGGGAAGCCCACGCTCAGCCTCTTTGCTCAAGCCTCTGCGACATCAGAAGCCACCGTCTTCAGGCCAGCTCTCCCCGTCCCGTCCCCGAAGACAGCCTGCACAGCCCATGATGACAGAAAGCGGGGAACGGAGCAAGGCTCGCTTAGCTTCTGAAACAAACCACCCAAACTTGTCATGTGCCAGGCTGCCCGGGACGTCTGTCCAGTGTGGCCGGCGGACTCTCCTGTCCCCAGGGCTGCATTGTCCCTAAGGAGGTCCGGCCACTCAGCATCTGTCTGTGGACCCATGCTGACCGCGGCTGAGAAAGGAGGGAGCACAGGTCGGATTCCCCAGAAATGACCCTGAAGTGACCCCCTACTGGGAGATTGATCCGGAGCAGTGTCAGGGAGGGGGAGGGGAGCAAGGCTGGGCGGGAGGGAGGTGACCCGAGGCAGTCACAGCAGCGGCCTCCTTAGGACCAGCGGCAGCTCTAGAGTGAGTGACCAACGCACCCAGCTTTCCTGGGACTTGCCTGGTTTTCACCCTCAAATCCCCCACCCACACCCAGAAGACTGAGACGGCTTGTCACTCGGGAGCCGAGCTGGCCCATCACCGGGTGAGGGCGTTCTGATTCAGGCAGAGCATCCTCCTCCAGCCGCTGGCCGGTCCCAGGGGCCCAGCCACGGGGCGGCAGCTGGACAGGCTTGCGGGTCCTGGGTCGCGCCCCAGAATCATTCCACAGTGTCCTCTGGCCTGCTTGCCCCTCGGCGTGTGGCTGCTCAGGGTCTGGCTGGTGTCTTTCAGGGATCCCATCGGGAGGTTAGGATGACGGGGGCCCCTCCCCAGCACCACGGCTGGACGTGGGGCTGCCCTGACACTCGTCCCTTCCCTCTCCTGCCCTCCTTTTCTGCCAGCTCCTCTGTTGGTCTCAGAGGCTCACCCTGGGGTGGGGGGTGACCCAGACCGCAGTCTCGAGGGACCTCAGCCTCTAATCACGTGTCCTGCTTCGTCCACGGCCAGTGTGTTTGTCCACTTGCTGCCGAGACCATCACGGGTATGTCAAGAGACCCCCCCCAGATGGTCACCTCAATGTCATATGTGCTCTCCACCCTTATCTTGTAGCCTGCGTTTCCTGTAACGAGGCTCCATTACCCCTGCCAGGAAGATGCCCCTGTTCCTGGCTCCTTGACACGAGGAGTCCTGAGCAGGTCTTAAATGAATGTGATAAATGCAGGACCCAGCCCTCAAATAGTGCTGGCCGCGACACTGTAAGTGAAAAGACATACCCTCACTCAGAACGGGTCAGGTCCAGGAGCAGGATTTCTGGATCATATGGTAGCTCTATTTTTAGTTTTCTGAGGAACTTCCTTACTGTTCTCCACAGTGGTTGTATCAATTTACATTCCCACCAACAGGGCAGGAGGGTTCCCTTTTCTCCACACCCTCTCCAGCATTTATTGTTTGTAGATTTTTTGATGACAGCCATTGATACCTCATTGTTGTTTTGATTTGCATTTCCCTAATAATTCGTGATGTTTAGCATCTTTTCCTGCGCCTGTTGGCCATCTGTATGTCTTCCTTGGGAAAAATGTCTATTTAGGTCTTCTGACCATTTTTTGATTGTTTGTTTTTTTTTTTTTTTTTTTTTTGTGGTATGCGGGCCTCCCTCTGTTGTGGCCTCTCCCGTTGCGGAGCACAGGCTCCGGACGCGCAGGCCCAGCGGCCATGGCTCACGGGCCCAGCCGCTCCGCGGCATGTGGGATCCTCCCAGACCGGGGCGCGGACCCGGTTCCCCTGCATCGGCAGGCGGACGCGCAACCACTGCGCCACCAGGGAAGCCCGAGTTGTTTGTTTTTTTAATATTGAGCTGTATGAGCTGTTTGTATATTTTGGATATTAACCCCTTGCTGGTCACATCGTTTGCAAAGATTTTTCTCCCATTCTGTGGGTTGTCTTTTCATTTTGTTGACGGTTTCCTTTGCTGTGCAAAAGCATGTAAGTTTGATTAGGTTCCATTTGTTTGTTTTTGCTTTTACTTCTTTTGCCTTGGGAGGCTAAGAGCACCTGGCAAAGACTTGGCTGATAAAAGGGCATTGCAGGTGTTTCTGACCACTGAATATGTGTAACTTACTTATCACTTCTGAGAGCGGAATATAGAATTAACTGCCTTTCAGGCTTCATAGTCACAGGACCTTGGGAAATCACCCGTGACAGGTGCCCAGCTATGGAGCCCGTTTCACGTCTGACGCTGCCCACGTGGGGCGTCAGCCCTGGAGCAAACTCTCCACCTCCAACCCGAGGCCGTGGCCTCCTCACCCGGGCTGTGCTGGCCCCCACTGCCAAGGTCGCTGGGAACTTCTGTTGTCTGATGCACTGGCATCTCCAAAATAGACGTGAGCAAATATTCCACAGAGTGAAGGAAATTTATAAATCTTATAGAGAAGGAAACTTTGTAAAGTCCAGGAAATGCAGGTGAATCTCATTTGGGGCATGTGCGCTAAGATCTTTTATGTGTTCAAACAATTAGATCGGCACTCAGCTGACATCAGTGGATGCCTCTTCTGTGAAGCCAATCAAAGCTTCAAAGAAACTACAGAAGGAAAGGAACATCAATGCCCCTGAGGGATCAATTAACACCTTGAAGGTTTCATCTAAAACCTTTCTTAATGGACACCTGACTGATGCAGGCTTCAATTCCAAAGGGGATTGAAAGCAGAACCCTAGTAGACTTGTTTGGGCTGCTTTTTAAGGTGGTACCGTTTGCCAGTTTACAATGAGCAGCAGAGTCAGAGGATGAAGAAGAATGCAATTTAAATGAATAAGTGCAATTGTGCGCGGTAAAAATCATCAGGGAAAGCATTTGTGTATTCTGCTAGAAACCTTACCCATATGACATACAATTAAAGAAGTTTCACAGAGATATAGATTTTTACATAAACTTTTAAATTAATGAAAAACATACCTACATAAAAGTACTCACATCTGAGTTTGTCTCATGAGTTCTGCAAAGTGGACTCACCGTCCTGTTCTAGGCACTGTTCACACCCTCCGCAAAGGTAACACTGCCCTGGTTTCTGATGCCAGACTCATGCTGGCTGTTTTTGTCTGGAGGCAGAGCAGTAAACACACCCCGCGTCTGGCTTTTTTGCTCAACATTTTGTTTGTGACGAGCATCCGTGTTGCTGGGTGTAGCAGCAGTTTCTCCTCATTGCTGCACGCTTTTCCATTGTGTGAATATATTACAATTTATTCTACTATTGGCGAGTATTTGGGCGTTTCTCATTTGGCACTGGAGAGAGAGCCACCTAATAGCAACCGTTAGGGAGGCAGCCAGCCAGCCCAGGAAGGGAGAGGGAGGAACTCAGTACCCCGGCCTGTCTCCTCCTCTGTCTCACCTAGGGTCCGTTCTCTCCGCTGGGAGTCCCACTGGCAGCCAAAGCACAAGGACAGGCGCATGGGCACCACTCCCGGGCCTGGGCCTGGAGGGCGTGTGAACACGGCCGGCGCTTGCAGGCAAGAGCAGGCATGCAGGGCAAGGACCCAGGGCGGGAGACTCCGTGTGCTGTGATGGACACTTGACGGGCAAACTGCAGCCCTGCTCCTGGGAGCCCTGGGCAGCCCCCTGCCCATCCCCCCACAAGGAAAGGCCAACCCCACTGTGTTAGCTTGTACAAGGCACTCAGCTGCCCCTGTTGCCTCTGCTGTGGGCTGCAGGAAATCTGTCCTCTGTGTTAGTAGACCCTGCTGGCTGCAGCACAACAGACAGACAGACATGGTATATAAAGAGCAAAGCCATGGCTTTGAAACCCACCGTGAGCACAGAGAGGTTAAGCACCGTTCCCAGAGCTGCACAGCAAAGTCAGCTTTAGGGAGATTTGGGTCATGATAGATTGATTGATAGATAGACAGACATGCCAGCTTTCAGAGAAGAGAGGTTATTAAATTGTGGAACAGGATATCCTGGGAACTCTGAATTCTTCCAAAAAGGCTTTAAAAGTGGACATGAGGCCAACTGTGTAGGACAAGGCCCTCTAAGGCACACGCCAATTCTAGCCTGTCTGCCTGGACTCCCCAGCCTGAACCTGAGCTTTACAGAAGCGGATGCTTGGCCCAACACTTCCCAAGGTTGTAACCGGTCCACGGATGAGCAAGGCCCTGGACCCCTGGACCAGTAACACAGAGCCTCATCCCAGCCCTAGGGGCTCAGAGGACAGTAGGAAATGAGGAATTAGAATCTCACCTGTAGGGCTTCCCTGGTGGCACAGTGGTTAAGAATCCACCTGCCAATGCAGGGGACACGGGTTCGAGCCCTGGTCCGGGAAGATCCCACATGCCGCGGAGCAACTAAGCCCGTGCGCCACAACTACTGAGCCTGCGCTCTAGAGCCCGCGAGACACAACTACTGAGCCCGTGAGCCACAACTACTGAAGCCTGCATGCCTAGAGCCCGTGCTGCGCAACAAGAGAAGCCACCGAAATGAGAAGCCAGCACACCGCAACGAAGACTAGCCCCTGCTCGCCACAACTAGAGAAAGCCCGTGCACAGCAACAAAGACCCAATGCAACCAAAAGTAAATAATAAATTAATAAATTAATTTTTTAAAAATCATTTAAAAAAAGAATCTTACTTGCACATTTTTACTTTTAATTTTGGACCCCGTTATCTAAGTAAATGTTTCTTATTTGGCAATGATGGCTGAAGGAAAACAGGAGTCAGGATATTTCTAGGAGAAAAAGTGTCACCGTAGGCAATAACTTTTGGTTACCCAATGTCCTGAGTAAGACGGATTCTGTCTCCTGGACAGACCCATTTAGTGCACAATTTATTAAGCCCCACCCAGTGGGATGTGTTGTACCACAGATCAGGGTGTTCCTGCCGTTGCATGCAGTGTCCTGAGGGCCTCTGGCAGCAGTGACCCTCATTTTTCCTGCTCAAAGGCTATAGAGGTCATAAATCCATACTACAGAAGTAGAAATAAAGACACGGGCAGGGAAAGGGCTCCTGTGAAAAACAGAAAAGCCCATCACAAAGGACCTCTCTCTGCAAGGATGATTTGACTTCCTCGGGGGCCAGGAGTGACAAGAGGAGGAGTATTTTTCACGGGACGGTGACAGCACCTTAGCCAGGAGGGACCAGACCCTGAGTCTGTGATGTGTTGGTCTCCAGCCTGTGCCCCCGCAAGACTAGACATGTGGACTGTAATCCAGGAGACCTTTAAAGGCTGATCACTGGAAGGAGCACCGGGGGGCGGCAGGACACCTGGGGTGAGTCCTGATTCTTCACTAAGTAGCATGTGGCCTTGGGCAAGTCACTCAGCCTTCCTATTTATGCGATGGCAGGCATGGACTCAGTAACTTCCGTAGAGCATCACTCATGAGAAGTTCCAGTCCTAGATCCCCTGTCATGGTGGGGCCTGTAACTCTCCAGGGTGCAAAGTTCTCTCTATTGTAGGGTTCAATCTCATAACACATTTATTCATTCAGTCATTTAGTTGTTAGGTCTGGTCTCCATCTGTCCAAAGTGCAGTCTGACAGACACAGCGTGTGGTGTGAGGTCACTCAGACTGACCACCGAGTCACCCACTGACGCCCCACCACGTGCCCTCTGCAGCCCCACCCCAGGCTGAGACCACCATCCCGGGAACCAGGGCCTCTGGGGAAGGTTCCCAGGCTCCCAGCCCACCAGGAGCAGGGAAGACTCAGGCTAGGAGAACCGCCAGCAGGACAAGGCCCCCAGACCACGCTGGCCATCACTGATCCACATGGAAGCGCTGGCCGCGCACCTGGCTTCTGTGCCTGAGAAATGCAGGTCAGGGCTTCAGAGGCGAGAGAAAAAGAGCAAGACCATCGGCATGAAGGACGGAAGGGAAGTGACTACAGATGCAGATTAAATAACCATCAGACGCTAAGCCGAGGAACAAGTCAGCCCCTGCAGACAAAGGAAGACAGCTGAGTCCAGGGGTGCAGCTTGTCCCCAGCTTCTCAAGACGGTCCCCATCCTGTTTCCAGTGAGGGCAAGCGGCTCCTTTCCCGGGATCTGCCTTCCTCCCTCTGTCCAGCTCACGGGGCTACCTCGGGGCTGTCGCTCGTCTGGGGAGTCGGGCCTGGCCCCACTGCAGGATCCCAGAGGAGGGGGCGTGCGGTGCTTTGAGGGGCTGAGAGCCCCACGCCTTGACCTGAGGGTGTGATCCTGGATGGCGTTATCCATGGAACCATCCAAAAATGCCGCGTCGAAAAACCTCTGCTTTGGTGGAGCTGTCCCATTACTTCCACAGCTTCACTCCTTCCACTGGCAACTCTACCAGGAGAGGGGAGGCCAGACACAGTTCTGGAAAGTCTGGCACCCCTCGGGCATCCTCCCCAGCTCCGTGTCTGAGCACGGCACCCGGGCTCCCAGCTGGCTCTGTTTGCCCACTGAAGCCACAGTTCCACTTACCCGAGCCGCTTCCATTTGTCGGAAAGGGCAACTTTGCATAATAAATTACGTCGATTGATGTAATCAAATATTTCCATAGATTGAATTAGGTGTAACTGGTTGTCCTCAAGACTGTTCCCCTCCTTCCCAGCAGGGCTGGCGGCCCCACGGCTACCCCCCCACCCTGTCCTCTGTGCCGGGCCCTGCACACCCCGCCCCCCCCCCCCCACCCAGGTGCACTGGAGTGTGGGCAGAGCTCGGGCGAGGGCGCCCCGATGCTGTTCTCAGCAGCCTTGGAAGCTACTCCAAAGCAGTAGCTCCGAGCATTTCACTCTCCTTCTCAGTAGGCGTAACGTGTGCTGTTCTAGGCACAGAACACGATCCATTTCTCTCTCGTGATGGAACAGATTTGGGTGGAACCTCAACCCGTGTTCACCCGGACACGGCTCTTTTTTTTTTTTTTTTTTGTGGTATGCGGGCCTCCCCCTGCCGTGGCCTCTCCCGTTGCGGAGCACAGGCTCTGGACGCGCAGGTTCAGCGGCCACGGCCCACGGGCCCAGCCGCTCCGTGGCATGTGGGATCCTCCCAGACGAGGGCGCGAACCCGGTTCCCCTGCATCGGCAGGCAGACGCGCAACCACTGCGCCACCAGGGAAGCCCCCGGACACGGCTCTTTATTCTCGGGTCTCCACCCACTTTCCTGTGGCAAGGAAAAGGTGAGGCCCGCCCTGCCCACCTCCCAGGACTCTGGCCGGGCTGAACTAGCGGTAACCACGCACGGAGGCCGGGCCAGGTCAGCACCCATGGCACCACTTCACTTAATGCCCAGAGCAACCTTCCATCCACGACAGGGGGGGAAACCAAGGCCCAGGGAGCTTGACTGGTTTACAAGGTGTCAAGGTCACATCCCTGGGAGGTGGCGTGGCCGGGCCAGTGACAGGCTGGGGAGTGGAAAAGCCACCCAGACGACCCCGCTGTGGCCATGGGGTCAGGACGATGCAGATGGGTGTCCCCACGGGGGTCCTGCTGCCCAGCGATCCACCTGCAGGCACCTCAATCTGGTCTGGAGTGGGGGCGCTGGGAGCTCGAGGCCAGGGAGAGGGTCTGCCGGATCGGGCCTCGGTGCTCTGTGCCCTCAGCAAGGCTCCGGCCCCGTCCCGCCACCCCCAGCTGTTGCTCTGCTTGGGGTCCACGGCTGCAGCCCCTGCGCACGGCCCAGCGACCTCACGGCATGGATGCCTAATCAATGCAGCCTGCTGAGTGACATTTCCACTGCACGGTTAAACAAGAACAAGAATTAAAGAAGCCAGTCTCTGGATGTGAGCAGGGCAGGGGGGCCACAGAGGACAGCGAGTGAGCGGGGTCGCCCCACCGCGGACCCTCCGACTGCTGGGGCCCGGGAGGGGAGCGGCGCGGGGTTGGGTAGGTGGCGAGTCCTGAGCCGGGATGCAGAAAGCAGCCCCTGCCGCAGAGAACAGCGCCCTCGGCACGGCGTGTCCCCCCCAGGGACCGGGGCCGAGGCCTGAGCTGCAAGCCCCCCACTGGTGGGAAGGGGGTTCACATCCTCTGACTCCCTGCTCCGAGCGCCACCGAGCCCACGCGGGGAGACATCACGGGCTCCGCAGCCACACCTCGCGCTCCGTGGACCTGCCTGTGCTCGTGTCTCCACAGCATCCTCACTTGGTGGCTGTGAGACCTCGTCGCCGCGGGGTTTACGGTGTTGACCGCTGGCCCCAGCTGGCCACGCGAGGCCGGGAGGGGGCGCGAGCGCCGTCCTCTGCTGCGGGCCGCTCAGCCCTCACCACCTCACGGAGCGAGGACAGCCCTGGGCAAGGAGACACTCTGGGACGAGCCGGTGTGACGGGCACCCCCCCACCCCAGAGCAGAGGCCCAGAGCCTCACTGTGCCCTTGGTCCCGAGGCCCGGGCCGCAGGGGCCACGGCGGGCGGTGGCGGAAGCCACACACGACTGGTAGCCGGGGAGGAGCCGGACAAGCACCTTTGGGGCAGACTGGAGCCCGGCCTGGCTGGTGGGACCTGCTCGCCCCCCAAAGCCACTGTTTTGCCTCCTTGGCGGCGACCACAGGGGTAACGGCCCGGTGCCTTTCAGCACATGCCCGCCATGACCTGCAGAACAATCTCTTCACAAATAAAGCCAGCTGGAGACTCAGTTGAAAACAGCTTCTTAAAACTGCAGGAGAAATTGGACACTTTATTTCAGTGACTAATAACTGGGCTGCTGAATCCCTGTGAAAGGGCTCATTTCAGCCATTCGAGCTCAGGCTGCAGGGCCACCCCACCCTGCTGTCCCTCAGGGAACGGCAGTCAGGCAGATGCTCCAGGTGGGCGGACCATCCTCAAAGGACCCTGACCCTAAACACCGCCTCTGCCCCACCCTGAGGGCCTCTAGCCGCTGCCTGCTTTCTTGAAGGTTTTAAGTCTGAAGGCCCTAGCCTCTGAGTGCTGGATGCTGAGACAAATCAACACGGAAACCGATCGCTGATTTAGGATTAAAAAGATCGATGTCGTCCTTCTCCTGGACTGAGTCTCCTGCACCCTTAGCCAGAGCACCAGGGGGTATCTGTGCTTTAAAGAGGACAGGAGTCCCCTCACCCAGGGCTGCACTTTCCAAACACCTTCCCAAACTCTGTTGTGTTGGATCCTCCCACAACCCCAAAAGATGCTTCATTCTGTTTTCTCCATTTCACTCGGAGAAACTGAGGTCACTGAGCTTACACACCTTTTCCCAAACTACGTCTCAGTAAACGCAGAGCTGCGGACTGACCGCAAGTCCTTAACTCAAAACCCCACGCTGGCTGTGCCCCTCCAGCCAGAAATAGCCTTGTCTCTCCAGGCGTCTAAATCTCTTCGAGGAACTCGTCCAAGAGGCAGGTGGCACGCGCTGTGGACAGAACATGAACTTTAGAAATTAGAACCTCTTCCCAACCCACGCCTGCCCTGGAAGGTTCTGGAAGGATTCTATGGCATCGAGCTGATAGATGTCCACTTCACCCACGCCCACCCATCCCCCGCGACCATCAACCCTGAGGCCCACCCCAAAGGGCAGCTTGGAGGAAGCACCACACACTCCCCCTGTTCAGCCCATACAGGCAGTGTGTCCCAGCAGGAGAGCACTTCTGCAGAAAGTGAGATAAGCGGGGTAAGTAGAAAAAAGAACAGGATAAATTACAGATATCGCATTTCTACAGGCACTAAACTACCAGGGAGAAGAGAACATGGCCAGGCGAGCTGAGGATCACAAGCTGGTTTTCCCAGTGGGCAAATTTGCTGATTCTGGGCTCAGATGGATGGGAAGAAAGAATAACCAGCAAAGCCCTCGGCCGCTGTGCAGGCCCCGAGCGGCAGGATGGGTGTTTGAGATGCTCAGACGCACACCTGGACACTTGGGGGGCCAGCAGTGGAGACCGACGGTGGAGACGGCTCAGAGCCAATGCTTCCAAGAGTCAGGGTGGAGTCACCTAAGAAGTCTTGCTGTTCTCAGGAAGCACAGGCCCGCCCGAGGGAGGGGGACCTGCCTGCGGAACTCGGCGAGCCTCCCCCTCAGGTCGTTTGAAGGTTGTGTGTCTCCTTGTGGTCCCAGGCCAGAGTCGGGGGCTCTGGAAGCCTGTAGGGCGGTTCTGGATGCCCACTGTCTGCGGCTGAGCCATGAACACGGGCAAACCAGAAGCTGAGCCGGCCTGTCCCTTCCTTTTGCTTCTGCCTGTTGTTTACATTTAAAATTCCCGTCCTCCCCCTGGCGTAAGGTGGTAACCAGACTGTCATCCAGACTGACATTCTCTACTTTCTGTTAGTCCATTGACATTGAGTGAACATGGACAGCCGGGTCTAAATCTGCCCTCTGTACGCCAGTTTTCTGTTGGTTCTTTCGGGGTTTGCTCCTCTGATGCTGCACTATTTCTGCCTTACTTGGGGTCAATTGAACATTTTTTCAGTGGTTTTTAAACTAGATCTCTTCACTACTGTTTTGTGAATGGTTACTCTGGGGATTATATTATCCATTCTTACCACGATCTGGTTGGAATTAATATTGTACCACTTCCCTTCACATCCAACTTCATGCTTCACACATGTGAGGCCTTTAAAAAGGTATAACTTCATTTCCTGACTCCATCCTTTGTGCCATCGCTGTTACATCTTTTCCTTCCACGTGTTAAATCCCCAGGTGATATCTTCGTTTTGAATAAGTCATCTGTCTGTTAAGAAAACTGATGGAAGAAAGCAGATGGTTTCTGTACTGACCCACACATTTAACATCCATTGCTCTTCACTTCTTCCTGTAGATCCCAATTTTTATCTGGTATAAGATCCCTGAAGCCTGGAAAACATCCTTTAGTATTTCTTCCAATGCAGTCTGCAGGCAACACACTCTCACAACTTCTGTTTATGGGAAAATGCCTTTAGTTTTGCAGCCACGTTTGAGGGATTTTTCACCGGATATAGAATTCTGGGTTGACATCACTCTGTTTCTCCTTTCAGTCCTTTACGATGTCGCTCCGTTAGCTCTGGCCTCCACTTTTCTGATGGGACGTTACTGTCCTGACATCATGGTCCTCTGTATGTGGTGGGGCCATGTGCTCAAACTGCTTTCAGGGTTTGATCTCCATTCTTGATCTTCAGGAGTTTGCCTAAGTGTGGTTTTCTTTGTATGTATCCTTCTAAGGGACTGCTAAACTTCTTAGTTCTGTTTTTCAAATGTAGGGCATATTTGGCCATTGTTTCCTCAAAGAATTGTTGTAACCACATTCTTTTTGTGTGTGTGTGTGTGTGTGGTATGCGGGCCTCCCTCTGTTGTGGCCTCTCCCGTTGCGGAGCACAGGCTCCGGACGCGCAGGCTCAGCGGCCATGGCTCACGGGCCCAGCC
>NC_041229.1:303718-344270 GCF_002837175.3 Physeter macrocephalus
CTTCCCGGACCGGGGCACGAACCCGTGTCCCCTGCATCGGCAGGCGGACTCTCAACCACTGCGCCACCAGGGAAGCCCCATCACCATTTTTATTATTTTGCTCAGCTCACTTCCTCTGAGCCACAGGACGTGGGTCAGAGCCCTGTGAACCTCTGCTGTGCTCTAAAGCTCAGTGTCCCAGGCACAGTTTTTCAGGCCTGCTCTGGCCAGCATAGAGACACCAGCAGCCTCCCCTCCCTGATTCTAGATTCCAAAATCCCATGAATGCAGCCTGAAACCAAATTCCCTTTGCAAGAGCCGGTGACCACCAGTTTGAATGCCCCATCTACAGGATGCACTTTTTCTTTTTCTCTGATGCTGTAATTAATCTTCATCCTCCCAAAATGGAAACTTATGTCACTGATTTTTTTTTTTTTTAATTTGGCTGCGTTGGGTCTTCGTTGCTGTGCGCGGCCTTTTTCTAGTTGCGGCAAGCGCGGGCTACTCTTCGTTGCGGTGCGCGGGCTTCTCATTGAGGTGGCTTCTCTTGCTGCGGAGCACAGGCTGTAGGTGCGCGGGCTTCAGTACTTGTGGCACGTGGGCTCAGTAGTTGTGTCTTGCAGGCTCTAGAGCACAGGCTCAGTAGTTGTGGCGCACGGGCTTAGCTGCTCTGCGGCATGTGGGATCTTCCCGGACCAGGGCTCGAACCCCTGTCCCCTGCATTGGCAGGTGAATTCTTAACCACTGAGCCACCAGGGAAGCCCTGATTTTTTTTTTAATCTAAGGGCACAAACTTACATTTATTCCAGTTTGCCTTTGTTTTGTTAGATTTGGCCTCTCAACGCCAGTCTGTTGAGATCTTTCTGGATCCAGACTCTGCCACCCTGGCAGAAGGCAAGAAGCTCTTGGGGGGAGCGGGGGGGGGGGGTAAGCCTGAAACCTCCCCCAGGAAGACAGGGCGCCACAGGCCAGGCCCAGGGAACATCTGTGCCCCAGACTCCACTCCTGGGATCCTTGTCTTCTGTTATGAGTGTACGTTCAGGGCAGTAATGAACAAATTATGAGGAGGAGGATGTTGGTATTTGAAACCTTCCATCTTTCTCTTTGCTGTCACCTTCCTTCTCCTTTTCTAGACCACCTACTGCCTCACTTTCAGCAAAGCTCATCCCAGAGTGTCCAAGGCAATTGACTCCATAAAGGGAATCTTAACTTCAAGAGTCAACACACTTTTTCTGGAAGGATCAGAGAATATACGTATTAAGCTTTACGTCCGGGCTTCCCTCGTGGCGCAGTGGTTAAGAATCCACCTGCCAATGCAGGGGACACGGGTTCGAGCCCTGGTCCGGGAAGATCCCACATGCCGCGGAGCAACTAAGCCCGTGCGCCACAACTACTGAGCCTGCGCTCTAGAGCCCGCGAGACACAACTACTGAGCCCGTGAGCCACAACTACTGAAGCCTGCATGCCTAGAGCCCGTGCTGCGCAACAAGAGAAGCCACCGAAATGAGAAGCCAGCACACCGCAACGAAGACTAGCCCCTGCTCGCCACAACTAGAGAAAGCCCGTGCACAGCAACAAAGACCCAATGCAACCAAAAGTAAATAATAAATTAATAAATTAATTTTTAAAAAATCATTTAAAAAAAGAATCTTACTTGCACATTTTTACTTTTAATTTTGGACCCCGTTATCTAAGTAAATGTTTCTTATTTGGCAATGATGGCTGAAGGAAAACAGGAGTCAGGATATTTCTAGGAGAAAAAGTGTCACCGTAGGCAATAACTTTTGGTTACCCAATGTCCTGAGTAAGACGGATTCTGTCTCCTGGACAGACCCATTTAGTGCACAATTTATTAAGCCCCACCCAGTGGGATGTGTTGTACCACAGATCAGGGTGTTCCTGCCGTTGCATGCAGTGTCCTGAGGGCCTCTGGCAGCAGTGACCCTCATTTTTCCTGCTCAAAGGCTATAGAGGTCATAAATCCATACTACAGAAGTAGAAATAAAGACACGGGCAGGGAAAGGGCTCCTGTGAAAAACAGAAAAGCCCATCACAAAGGACCTCTCTCTGCAAGGATGATTTGACTTCCTCGGGGGCCAGGAGTGACAAGAGGAGGAGTATTTTTCACGGGACGGTGACAGCACCTTAGCCAGGAGGGACCAGACCCTGAGTCTGTGATGTGTTGGTCTCCAGCCTGTGCCCCCGCAAGACTAGACATGTGGACTGTAATCCAGGAGACCTTTAAAGGCTGATCACTGGAAGGAGCACCGGGGGGCGGCAGGACACCTGGGGTGAGTCCTGATTCTTCACTAAGTAGCATGTGGCCTTGGGCAAGTCACTCAGCCTTCCTATTTATGCGATGGCAGGCATGGACTCAGTAACTTCCGTAGAGCATCACTCATGAGAAGTTCCAGTCCTAGATCCCCTGTCATGGTGGGGCCTGTAACTCTCCAGGGTGCAAAGTTCTCTCTATTGTAGGGTTCAATCTCATAACACATTTATTCATTCAGTCATTTAGTTGTTAGGTCTGGTCTCCATCTGTCCAAAGTGCAGTCTGACAGACACAGCGTGTGGTGTGAGGTCACTCAGACTGACCACCGAGTCACCCACTGACGCCCCACCACGTGCCCTCTGCAGCCCCACCCCAGGCTGAGACCACCATCCCGGGAACCAGGGCCTCCGGGGAAGGTTCCCAGGCTCCCAGCCCACCAGGAGCAGGGAAGACTCAGGCTAGGGGAACCGCCAGCAGGACAAGGCCCCCAGACCACGCTGGCCATCACTGATCCACATGGAAGCGCTGGCCGCGCACCTGGCTTCTGTGCCTGAGAAATGCAGGTCAGGGCTTCAGAGGCGAGAGAAAAAGAGCAAGACCATCGGCATGAAGGACGGAAGGGAAGTGACTACAGATGCAGATTAAATAACCATCAGACGCTAAGCCGAGGAACAAGTCAGCCCCTGCAGACAAAGGAAGACAGCTGAGTCCAGGGGTGCAGCTTGTCCCCAGCTTCTCAAGACGGTCCCCATCCTGTTTCCAGTGAGGGCGAGCGGCTCCTTTCCCGGGATCTGCCTTCCTCCCTCTGTCCAGCTCACGGGGCTACCTCGGGGCTGTCGCTCGTCTGGGGAGTCGGGCCTGGCCCCACTGCAGGATCCCAGAGGAGGGGGCGTGCGGTGCTTTGAGGGGCTGAGAGCCCCACGCCTTGACCTGAGGGTGTGATCCTGGATGGCGTTATCCATGGAACCATCCAAAAATGCCGCGTCGAAAAACCTCTGCTTTGGTGGAGCTGTCCCATTACTTCCACAGCTTCACTCCTTCCACTGGCAACTCTACCAGGAGAGGGGAGGCCAGACACAGTTCTGGAAAGTCTGGCACCCCTCGGGCATCCTCCCCAGCTCCGTGTCTGAGCACGGCACCCGGGCTCCCAGCTGGCTCTGTTTGCCCACTGAAGCCACAGTTCCACTTACCCGAGCCGCTTCCATTTGTCGGAAAGGGCAACTTTGCATAATAAATTACGTCGATTGATGTAATCAAATATTTCCATAGATTGAATTAGGTGTAACTGGTTGTCCTCAAGACTGTTCCCCTCCTTCCCAGCAGGGCTGGCGGCCCCACGGCTACCCCCCCACCCTGTCCTCTGTGCCGGGCCCTGCACACCCCGCCCCCCCCCCCCACCCAGGTGCACTGGAGTGTGGGCAGAGCTCGGGCGAGGGCGCCCCGATGCTGTTCTCAGCAGCCTTGGAAGCTACTCCAAAGCAGTAGCTCCGAGCATTTCACTCTCCTTCTCAGTAGGCGTAACGTGTGCTGTTCTAGGCACAGAACACGATCCATTTCTCTCTCGTGATGGAACAGATTTGGGTGGAACCTCAACCCGTGTTCACCCGGACACGGCTCTTTTTTTTTTTTTTTTTTGTGGTATGCGGGCCTCCCCCTGCCGTGGCCTCTCCCGTTGCGGAGCACAGGCTCTGGACGCGCAGGTTCAGCGGCCACGGCCCACGGGCCCAGCCGCTCCGTGGCATGTGGGATCCTCCCAGACGAGGGCGCGAACCCGGTTCCCCTGCATCGGCAGGCAGACGCGCAACCACTGCGCCACCAGGGAAGCCCCCGGACACGGCTCTTTATTCTCGGGTCTCCACCCACTTTCCTGTGGCAAGGAAAAGGTGAGGCCCGCCCTGCCCACCTCCCAGGACTCTGGCCGGGCTGAACTAGCGGTAACCACGCACGGAGGCCGGGCCAGGTCAGCACCCATGGCACCACTTCACTTAATGCCCAGAGCAACCTTCCATCCACGACAGGGGGGGAAACCAAGGCCCAGGGAGCTTGACTGGTTTACAAGGTGTCAAGGTCACATCCCTGGGAGGTGGCGTGGCCGGGCCAGTGACAGGCTGGGGAGTGGAAAAGCCACCCAGACGACCCCGCTGTGGCCATGGGGTCAGGACGATGCAGATGGGTGTCCCCACGGGGGTCCTGCTGCCCAGCGATCCACCTGCAGGCACCTCAATCTGGTCTGGAGTGGGGGCGCTGGGAGCTCGAGGCCAGGGAGAGGGTCTGCCGGATCGGGCCTCGGTGCTCTGTGCCCTCAGCAAGGCTCCGGCCCCGTCCCGCCACCCCCAGCTGTTGCTCTGCTTGGGGTCCACGGCTGCAGCCCCTGCGCACGGCCCAGCGACCTCACGGCATGGATGCCTAATCAATGCAGCCTGCTGAGTGACATTTCCACTGCACGGTTAAACAAGAACAAGAATTAAAGAAGCCAGTCTCTGGATGTGAGCAGGGCAGGGGGGCCACAGAGGACAGCGAGTGAGCGGGGTCGCCCCACCGCGGACCCTCCGACTGCTGGGGCCCGGGAGGGGAGCGGCGCGGGGTTGGGTAGGTGGCGAGTCCTGAGCCGGGATGCAGAAAGCAGCCCCTGCCGCAGAGAACAGCGCCCTCGGCACGGCGTGTCCCCCCCAGGGACCGGGGCCGAGGCCTGAGCTGCAAGCCCCCCACTGGTGGGAAGGGGGTTCACATCCTCTGACTCCCTGCTCCGAGCGCCACCGAGCCCACGCGGGGAGACATCACGGGCTCCGCAGCCACACCTCGCGCTCCGTGGACCTGCCTGTGCTCGTGTCTCCACAGCATCCTCACTTGGTGGCTGTGAGACCTCGTCGCCGCGGGGTTTACGGTGTTGACCGCTGGCCCCAGCTGGCCACGCGAGGCCGGGAGGGGGCGCGAGCGCCGTCCTCTGCTGCGGGCCGCTCAGCCCTCACCACCTCACGGAGCGAGGACAGCCCTGGGCAAGGAGACACTCTGGGACGAGCCGGTGTGACGGGCACCCCCCCACCCCAGAGCAGAGGCCCAGAGCCTCACTGTGCCCTTGGTCCCGAGGCCCGGGCCGCAGGGGCCACGGCGGGCGGTGGCGGAAGCCACACACGACTGGTAGCCGGGGAGGAGCCGGACAAGCACCTTTGGGGCAGACTGGAGCCCGGCCTGGCTGGTGGGACCTGCTCGCCCCCCAAAGCCACTGTTTTGCCTCCTTGGCGGCGACCACAGGGGTAACGGCCCGGTGCCTTTCAGCACATGCCCGCCATGACCTGCAGAACAATCTCTTCACAAATAAAGCCAGCTGGAGACTCAGTTGAAAACAGCTTCTTAAAACTGCAGGAGAAATTGGACACTTTATTTCAGTGACTAATAACTGGGCTGCTGAATCCCTGTGAAAGGGCTCATTTCAGCCATTCGAGCTCAGGCTGCAGGGCCACCCCACCCTGCTGTCCCTCAGGGAACGGCAGTCAGGCAGATGCTCCAGGTGGGCGGACCATCCTCAAAGGACCCTGACCCTAAACACCGCCTCTGCCCCACCCTGAGGGCCTCTAGCCGCTGCCTGCTTTCTTGAAGGTTTTAAGTCTGAAGGCCCTAGCCTCTGAGTGCTGGATGCTGAGACAAATCAACACGGAAACCGATCGCTGATTTAGGATTAAAAAGATCGATGTCGTCCTTCTCCTGGACTGAGTCTCCTGCACCCTTAGCCAGAGCACCAGGGGGTATCTGTGCTTTAAAGAGGACAGGAGTCCCCTCACCCAGGGCTGCACTTTCCAAACACCTTCCCAAACTCTGTTGTGTTGGATCCTCCCACAACCCCAAAAGATGCTTCATTCTGTTTTCTCCATTTCACTCGGAGAAACTGAGGTCACTGAGCTTACACACCTTTTCCCAAACTACGTCTCAGTAAACGCAGAGCTGCGGACTGACCGCAAGTCCTTAACTCAAAACCCCACGCTGGCTGTGCCCCTCCAGCCAGAAATAGCCTTGTCTCTCCAGGCGTCTAAATCTCTTCGAGGAACTCGTCCAAGAGGCAGGTGGCACGCGCTGTGGACAGAACATGAACTTTAGAAATTAGAACCTCTTCCCAACCCACGCCTGCCCTGGAAGGTTCTGGAAGGATTCTATGGCATCGAGCTGATAGATGTCCACTTCACCCACGCCCACCCATCCCCCGCGACCATCAACCCTGAGGCCCACCCCAAAGGGCAGCTTGGAGGAAGCACCACACACTCCCCCTGTTCAGCCCATACAGGCAGTGTGTCCCAGCAGGAGAGCACTTCTGCAGAAAGTGAGATAAGCGGGGTAAGTAGAAAAAAGAACAGGATAAATTACAGATATCGCATTTCTACAGGCACTAAACTACCAGGGAGAAGAGAACATGGCCAGGCGAGCTGAGGATCACAAGCTGGTTTTCCCAGTGGGCAAATTTGCTGATTCTGGGCTCAGATGGATGGGAAGAAAGAATAACCAGCAAAGCCCTCGGCCGCTGTGCAGGCCCCGAGCGGCAGGATGGGTGTTTGAGATGCTCAGACGCACACCTGGACACTTGGGGGGCCAGCAGTGGAGACCGACGGTGGAGACGGCTCAGAGCCAATGCTTCCAAGAGTCAGGGTGGAGTCACCTAAGAAGTCTTGCTGTTCTCAGGAAGCACAGGCCCGCCCGAGGGAGGGGGACCTGCCTGCGGAACTCGGCGAGCCTCCCCCTCAGGTCGTTTGAAGGTTGTGTGTCTCCTTGTGGTCCCAGGCCAGAGTCGGGGGCTCTGGAAGCCTGTAGGGCGGTTCTGGATGCCCACTGTCTGCGGCTGAGCCATGAACACGGGCAAACCAGAAGCTGAGCCGGCCTGTCCCTTCCTTTTGCTTCTGCCTGTTGTTTACATTTAAAATTCCCGTCCTCCCCCTGGCGTAAGGTGGTAACCAGACTGTCATCCAGACTGACATTCTCTACTTTCTGTTAGTCCATTGACATTGAGTGAACATGGACAGCCGGGTCTAAATCTGCCCTCTGTACGCCAGTTTTCTGTTGGTTCTTTCGGGGTTTGCTCCTCTGATGCTGCACTATTTCTGCCTTACTTGGGGTCAATTGAACATTTTTTCAGTGGTTTTTAAACTAGATCTCTTCACTACTGTTTTGTGAATGGTTACTCTGGGGATTATATTATCCATTCTTACCACGATCTGGTTGGAATTAATATTGTACCACTTCCCTTCACATCCAACTTCATGCTTCACACATGTGAGGCCTTTAAAAAGGTATAACTTCATTTCCTGACTCCATCCTTTGTGCCATCGCTGTTACATCTTTTCCTTCCACGTGTTAAATCCCCAGGTGATATCTTCGTTTTGAATAAGTCATCTGTCTGTTAAGAAAACTGATGGAAGAAAGCAGATGGTTTCTGTACTGACCCACACATTTAACATCCATTGCTCTTCACTTCTTCCTGTAGATCCCAATTTTTATCTGGTATAAGATCCCTGAAGCCTGGAAAACATCCTTTAGTATTTCTTCCAATGCAGTCTGCAGGCAACACACTCTCACAACTTCTGTTTATGGGAAAATGCCTTTAGTTTTGCAGCCACGTTTGAGGGATTTTTCACCGGATATAGAATTCTGGGTTGACATCACTCTGTTTCTCCTTTCAGTCCTTTACGATGTCGCTCCGTTAGCTCTGGCCTCCACTTTTCTGATGGGACGTTACTGTCCTGACATCATGGTCCTCTGTATGTGGTGGGGCCATGTGCTCAAACTGCTTTCAGGGTTTGATCTCCATTCTTGATCTTCAGGAGTTTGCCTAAGTGTGGTTTTCTTTGTATGTATCCTTCTAAGGGACTGCTAAACTTCTTAGTTCTGTTTTTCAAATGTAGGGCATATTTGGCCATTGTTTCCTCAAAGAATTGTTGTAACCACATTCTTTTTGTGTGTGTGTGTGTGTGTGGTATGCGGGCCTCCCTCTGTTGTGGCCTCTCCCGTTGCGGAGCACAGGCTCCGGACGCGCAGGCTCAGCGGCCATGGCTCACGGGCCCAGCCGCTCCGCGGCACGTGGGATCCTCCCAGACCGGGGCGCGAACCCGGTTCCCCTGCATCGGCAGGCGGACGCGCAACCACTGCGCCACCAGGGAAGCCCCGTAACCACATTCTTATGGTCTACTTTTTCTAGCGTCCAATTACATCACTACATTGTGCAATATTGTCTCACTGGTTAGTGGCACTTCACTCTTTTTTTTCCATTTCCTCTTCTCTCTTCTGCAGATTGCATCGTTTTCACTGAACTGTCTCCTAATTCATTACTTCTTTTTATCTTCCACTTCCATTCTGTTGTTTAGCCCATTCAGTGAATTTTTTCATTTAAGTAATTCTATTTTTAGTGCTGAGTGTCTTTTTGACTCCTGCTTATAATTTCTACTCCTTTGCCTACAATCCCTGTCTGTTCACCCATTAAAATTAATTTTGTAAAGTTCTTTAACATGATTACAATAATTCTTTGAATGTTTTGTCTACTAAACCCAGCATCTAGGCCATCCCAAAAGGTTTTTATTCACTGATTTTATTTCTTGCCAATGGACCAGGTCTTCCTGTTTCTTTTTTCTCTAGAAACATTTTATTGTACACGAGACGTTGTGATCACTCACTATAGGATTTCTGGATTCTGTTATGTTCCTTTGAGGACTTGTGGGTGTTTGTTCTCACAATCAACTCGACTCCAGGTGAGCTGCCTTAACCACAGTCTGGGTTCTATGTGCTGTGACGTGACCCTGTGGAAACCCCAGCCCCTCTGACTGGCAGAGCCCAACCTCCAAATCCAACGTTATGTTCAAGGTGTTCAATTAATTTGAGGCATTGTTACACTGGGGAGGAGTAGCCTTTACTCTGGGGGGTGTCCCCCTTCTGAAGCCGTGGCCTCCCCGTGTTTCCCTAGGTGCTCTGGCTGCCTGAGACACCACAACCCAGGGCTCCTTGACCTCTGAATGACCTTCATCCTCAAACCCACAGCCTGCTCGACATCACTGGTCTCACCACCTGCGTGCATCCCAGGCTTTGGGAAGAGCCCCAAGAAAGTCCCCCCACAGATGTTGGCCACCTCCCAGCGGAGGTCTCTGTGCTCCAGCCTTGAGCTGGGTCTTATCAGAGCTACAATCCAGCCCAAGTCCAGCCCATTTCATGACTGAAGCCATAAGCCCTTCCCTCTTCTGCCCAACAGAGGAAAGTGAAACTCCAACTTGAGGGACAAAATGTCACCTAGAGTCGTTAAAGCCCTTTACACACGATACGGACACAGAATAAAGCAAAATATCACTAGGCAGGCAAAGAAGTTAAAAAAAAAAAAAAAGCCTGCTAATTAAGAGGAAAAGTGGACCAATGATTCAGATATTGGACTTAGTAGCAAAAACTTTTTCAACTCTGATTCATAATTCTGTGACTAGTAGAAAAGATCGACAGTGTAGGTGAAAAGATGGACATTTTGACATGTATAACTGGAAACTATAAATAAGTGAAAATGCAATATCTGCGTATTATTCAGTAATTAAGTATTGACTAATTATTAATATTTAATTGACAGATTTGAAATCATATTGGATGGAGCCAAACACAAGGTTGGTGAACTGTAAGTGAAGTCAAAGGCACGGAGATTACACCCAGGGATGGAGTCGCGCAGGACTCCCCAGCAGGCTTGAGATGAGTGCAATCGTAGCAGCATGAGGGCAGGGTGATGAAAGGGTCAAGGAAATGATGACTGAAAACTGATCAAGCACAGCAGCACACAGACTCATGAAGCCCAGCAAACCTCATGCAGGACAGATACCCGAAAATACGCTGATAGATGCATTATGGTCACAGCGCTAAAAGGTGGGGGAGGAGGGGGCGGAGACAGAAACAGGCAGAGGGAGGGAGGGAGGAAGATCTGAAAAACAACCTAGGGCTAAAAAAACATCACCTTTAAAGGAACAGTAATAAGAGCTCACTTCTCAAGAAAAAGGATTGAAACCCAAAGTTAATGGAATGTTATTTTTAAAGCATTAAAAGAAAAAAGATGAACCTTGTAAAAATGAAGATACTTTTAAAAAATAAGCCTTTGGATTAAAAAAATATATATATGAGCAAAGTAGTGCCAGCAAACTTAGCTACAATAAATACTAAATTAAATTAAATTAATCAGTCTGAAAAGAAAGGTCCTAGATGGAAACACAGAATTGCATGAATAAATGAAAATAACCAGAAAGTGAAAATACATGGGCCTGTAAAAATGCATATCAACTGTAGACACAATAGTAGTAATGGCTTGTGGAGTTTCAAGTACATGCAGAATTACGATGGATAATAATCACCATGAAAGCAAAAGGCAGCAGGGGTAAATGGAGTTGAAACATTCAGAGAAGTGGTAAAAATACCATTTTATTAGATGGTGAGAAGTCAAAGATGCATGTGGAACTATCTGCAGTAACAGAAAAATCATAAAAGAAGGTATACAGAACAAGGTAATAGAAAAAATGAAATTAAAAAATATCAGATTAATTCAAAGGGACTGGAGAAAGGAAAGGAAAAAAGGACACAGAGCTGCTTGTTCGACCAGGAATTCAGTGGTCATGTGACAGCTCTGGACCCACTCACATCGGTAACAACATAGGGGCGAAACAGGTACCAGTGATGGTCTGTTTCTTGATCTGGGGGCTCATTACTAGGTGTGCTCAGATGGTGGAACTGTAAACTTAAGATTCGTACACCTTTCTGTTTGTATTTGTATTTGATGTATTCTTTAAAAGGTATCTTTAAGCCTTCCGGAAATGCCTACATTTTGGAAAGCTATAAACCAAAATGCCAAAGGCAACAGAAAAGGAGCTTATCAAAGATATTTGTGCTTTTTATGTGCATTTTCTAGTATCTTAACAATTTAAACCTCTGTACTTTGCCTAGCTGCAAAAAATGTAACTATACTTAAAAGTCAGTGGAAAATAAACACATGTAGAGATGATCAGGCCGTAGTGCCTCCTGAGACCCTCCTGAGCTTCTGCCCCTGAGGCCTCACCTGGTAGACATGGTCCTTCTCCCTGGCCCTGCCCCGGCCGTCTTACTTGGGTTCCAAGTTGAGAGCAGAAACAGAAACAAACCGATTACAAATGTAGGACTCTTAGCTACTGGGGGGCCCGAGAAGGCTGTCATGTCTTTCTTCCCTCCTCCACCCGAGCTTCCCGGCAGTGGGACCGGACGCCCAGGGGCTGCCTGGGAGGGCCTGTGTGTCTCTCTTGGTCCAAATTCTGGGGGCAAAAAAAAAAAAAAAAAAAAATGCCAACAGCCTCCGGGGATCAAAGTGCAACTACGAGGACAAGAGCGGGGACGGGGTGAGGACAGGGTGGGCTCGAGGCCGCTCCCACGTGGCCAGAGTCCAGTGATGCCCCCGGCCCGGCCCCTCTTCTGGCAGCGCTGGGTCAACCTGGACGCGGGGAGAACGTGGACGGGGCGAGTGTCTCCCCTTAGACGACCTAAAGGCGCCCAGATCCACCCGGCCAGGACTAGACTCCTCTCCACCGTACACCTACTCCTCCTTCTTGCACACATTCCCCCAGAGTGGAAGCCCGGGCGTCACCCCTCCCCACCCCGTGGGCCCAGGTTCTGCGGAGCCCACCTGAGACCCCCTCCAGCCTGTGCCTCTGCTTCCCCGTGGCCATCGGCCCCGACCTGTCACACTGACCTTCACCCTCCCCTCACACGCCGGCCCTGCTGGCCCCGTCACGTCAACACCCCTGCAAAGCGCGGAGGGTCCCACGCGGCCAGCCAGCAGGGTGGGGACCGGCCCTCCCAATGCCGCGGCCGGGGCTGTTCCCGTCGGGTCCCCGCCGGCACCACCAGCCTCGCTTCCCGCATCCCCATCCTGAGCACTGCCACGCAGATTCCCGCAGACGCCCAACGGAGCCGTGCCATGTTCCACATCTAAGGGACCCAGGGCCCCTGTGGGGACACAGCGGCCGAGAAGGTGCCCGCCTTCCTCAGACCCTCACTGGACACAGAGCCCGGGGAGGAGCTGGGCCCGCCCCGCCGGCTCCAGGCCGCTGCACTGCAGACAAATGAACCCTCAGATGATGTCTTAAAGCAGGAGGAGAGGTGGGTGCAAGATAGCAGCACACAGTTGGGGAGCCGCTCGACTTCTGTGCAAACCGGTGAGTAAAGCAGCCCTTGACAACTTCCCCAACTGCGGCTGACAGGATAATTGTGCCTAATTTCTTAATATCAATGCCTTTGTTGCATTTGGCTTCTGCTAATGAGATGTAAATATGTGTTGCCGGTTCACGGATTTGTTTTATTGCAGGGTAGCTAAACTGCCATCGGCCGGAAGGTTAGACTTGTACTTGCTTATTTTTATTATCACGTGAGACCGAACGGCAGAGAAAGTGAGGCTGGGAGGGGTGGGCGTGGCGTCGGCCCCCTTCCCTGTCCCTTCCGCTCCGGGGGGAGAAGGAAGGTCTAGGGCCCCCCGAGGCTGGAGGTTTGGGGGTGGGGAGTGGACGGAGAGGAGGGCTGCCTGGACCGCGTCCCTCCCAGGCCACCAACCCTCAGGAGCCTCAGGTGCATTCAGACCAGGCCAGAGCTCTCGTGAAGGAGCCGACACAGCTGGGACCTCCCTGCGTCCACCTTGTCCCCGAAGGGCAGGCCTCCTGCAGTTGCCTTGCCCCGCGGAGGGAAGTTCTGCGGAGGGTCTGATTCGATCCCTGCCCCGCAGCCTTAGTGGGATCTCTGCACCACCCTCTCTCCAGAACAACCCTCCAGACGCTTACAGGAGGGCACGAGGTGCCCCCCAGCCTCCTCCTCGTGGGGACAAACAGTCACTGCCCCCAGCCCTTCCTTCCCACCTACGTTTCTCTGAGACCCTCTGCCGTCGCCCCTCGGGTCTTGTCAGCTCCGCAGGCCCCTGACTGGGGAGGACACCCTTTAGTCAGGGTCAGGGCAGCAGAAGTGTCGCCTTACCTCTTGGTCTTAGGAGGACGATGCTGAGAAATGGGCAGTGTGCCCCTGGGGGGCGCCCACCTGCCCCCCACCGCCCAGGTCCACCTCCAGACCACGCTGGGAAAGGAGCTGGCACACCACGTCCTCCACGTTACACTGCGTGCACTGTTTCTCCTAAAGGCATCTGCGTTTAGACCCAAAAGCTTTACAATCCAAAGACATGAATATCTAAAGGTGGAATTTCCTAGGCCAGGAAGATTAATTTTATAAAAAACTATTCAAAACATTTCCCTATCAGGGAGGGGTGCAGACACAGCCCCACCAGTGACGATGCCCTGTCTACATGGCAAGTGTCTCCCTGTGTTTTACTACTGTGTTTTCCATGCGAGCCTCTCACCGTTTGCTCTTCTATACTTTCGTGAAAGTACCCAGTGAAGCAGAAAGTCAGGAGACCCGCCCTCTAGTCCCAGCTCACGTGGTAAAAGAGTCTGGGGAAAACACATCCCAGCATCGAGGGTAAGGTCACCTGGTCGCCCTCCTCTGAAGTGTGAACATCTTACCACTTGCTCCAGGCAAGGGCACCCCCGCCGGTGCTTGAATCCTTCTAAGAAGCCCTCGTCCCCAAGCAGGTGCCCCCCGCCCCGGCAGCAGCTCCGAGGGTAGGGGCTTGGGGGACCTCGGAGGAGGCTGTGTGCCCGAGGGAAGAACTCACCCTTCCCAGCCGCCCTGTGTTCTTGGGGACTGGCTGGTACCTCCCTTTCCTCATCTGTACAACAGGAAAGATAATCTCCATCCCAAAGCGATTATTGTGAGGATAAAATGAGATTATGTTTGTAAAGTGCCTGGCCTGTAGTAGGAGGGTGATTAGTGTTAAATCTCATCCTTCTCTGCGTTCGGCCCCTTCGAATCCTGCAGGTGGCCTCCTTCTGCTGAGTCGAGCATCGTGTAAAAGGGTCCCACGTCCTGTCGGGTCCCGGTTTCCTCCTGGGAATCACCTGGGAACAGCCCCATGGGCCTCTCGACTCTCAGGGACCGTGCGGTGTCAGCGCCATCACGAACGTGGCCGGATGGCAGAGCCTCTGGTTTTCTGTCTGGGCACTTCCCTCTGTCCCCCTTTCTATCCCTCCATTTCCCCATCTCTTCCTCCTCTTTCTCTGGCTTCCCCTCCCCCTCCCCTCCCCTCCCCCCCGGCCTCCCCCACTCCAGCTGACTACCAGGGTGCAGGACCTGGAGACACTCAGGGTTCCTCCACCAGCCTCTGACCCAATGTGTAGCTGTTCATTCCCAACTACATTTGGTGGAAAAACTAACAGCTCATTAGTTTCATAACAACAGAACAATAGGTCCACTAACAGGAAGCTCACTGAACACTTTGCAAACCAGCCAGGCAGCTGATGAGACGGCTCCGGTGCGACTCACGGTTTCCTCGAGGCCCGAAGGCCGGAGTCTCCCTTGCTTGGCTGTCTGGACACTGGGCCCTGTCATCCCAGCTTTTGGCCAGAGAACTTGGCTGGGAACCCACCCCGTTCCTAAGTCCTCCTGACAGCATGTGGAGGATGTGGGGTGCATTATAGGCTTAGCCCGGCGCCCCATTTTCTTTGTCCTCTGCACCTGATATGCTCACTCAAATCACGAGGAATCTTCCTGCGGCTGATCCTGGACCTCTGCCAGAGCAGCCGTGTCCATCTGTGGGCTTCAGTCTGGGCACGGTCGTTGCTGTGCGTGTTAAAAGGGAAACTAGTGACCCCGAGGGTGGCTCTCTGGGAAGAAGAGGACTGTGAGGTCGGCGGGGCTGCAGAGACCAGAACAAGCCCCGCCCGGACCTCCTGGAGGGGACCTGAGCCCAGGCTCCCGTGTGTGTGAGGCTCAGAGCCCGGTGGACACCCCTAGCCAGGCTCAGCCTGGGGATGGCTCGTCCTCCCTGGAAAATGACCCTATGAGCGCCCACGTGCCCTCATTCACTCCATAAACACTTGTCTGGCGCCCACCGCGTGCCTGGCCCCATGCTCGGCCCAGCCGTCAGGTGCAGAGCAAAGCAGAACAGGCCCTGGTGCTCAGGACAGATAAACCCAGGTGGCCGTGGTGGTGCGAGCAGAGCAGCCAAGAGCTGGAAGGAGACAGGAGTTAGGAAGATGGGGCAGGAAAGCCTGCCTGCCTACAGCCCAGAGGCTGGGACACGGCCAGGCGAGGGGCAGGAGGCAGAGGGGCCAGAGCCGAGGCCGGTCCGGCACCGCTCTTCCTGACTGCTCTCCTCAGACTTCGCTCCACCTGGGGTCAGACACCACAGTTTCCCGTGTCCTTATGTGATACGGGTTTTGGACAGCATTGGGGCAGCTCTGCAGGTCTGGACAGTTTGCCTGTGGACCATCGGACAATCCCGGGGCCTGCGTTTCTGCATTTCTGAAAAAGTCATGTTTAGGAAGAGGGGGTCTCGCAGCTGGAGAGGAATGTAGCCGGAGTGGCCTAGGCTCCGGGCGGTGGAAGCGGAGGGCACGGGGAGGAGGCTTCGAAGGAGGGGGGTCATCTCTCAGTTCTGAGCTCACAGCTCCTCCTCCAGAGCCCAGTCCTCCAAGCCCTCGTCATCCGACTTCCAGGCTCCCGGGCCTCACGTGGGGCGATGCGGACGCCCAGCCTGCCGGTTTCTATGCCCACAGGCCCCCGACCCTGGTGCGTGGGCACCAGAGCAGCCCTGGGGTGGGGAGCGAGGGGAGACGGGGGAGGGCGGGGAGGAGGCCGACATCCCTCCAGCAGGGCCTGGTGAGGTGCCGGCTTCTGCTTCGTTCTGCAGAGCGGTCAGTGGACGGGGCGCGGACGGGCATTCGACTCCCGGGCCCTGGGAGCAGGCCTCGCCCCTCCCCACCCCGGCCCCCAGCTCCCAGCCCAGGGCTCCTTCTGCACTTCCTCACCACCCGACCCCCCGGCCTCTTCACAGTGCTCCTCCTGTGGGCACACACGCAGACACTCACATGTATACACATACACGCGATGCTCACACCGCGCACGTTCACACACACGCACACATGCTCACACACACGCATGCACGCACACGCACATGCTCACACACACGCATGCACACACACGCACACATGCTCACAGGCGCACGTTCACACACATGTTCACACATGCAGACACACACTCACACACTCACCCATGCAGACATCCACGTGCACACACACTCACACACTTGCACACTCACACATGAACGTGCACGCCTGGACCGGCTCCTCCTGGTCACCCCATGCAGCCTCCACTCAGTGACCAGGTCCTTCAAAGCCCCTCAGCCCATAAGGAAGCCCGGCGGCTGCGGTGCATCACCTCCTGCGTGTCGGCTGGGCAGCCTTTGTCCCCATTTCACAGAGGAGGACACGCTCAGGACAGTCCTGAGGTTTAGGCTGGAGCAGGCAGGCCGGGTTCCTTCTGTAACTCGCACGTGGCCCCTCCACCCAGCGAGAGAGCAGTTAGGAGAAGCACACGTTCCTCCCGGAGAAGCCAGGACTGGGAGGGAGGGGAGGTCGCCCACTGTGCTGGCGACAATGTGACGACCCCACAGCGCGCGACCCAGAGCCCCGAGGGGTGGCCCTCGGGCTGCGGGGCCGGAGCTCAACAAGCCTCGGTAGGTCCTCGGGCTGGGATTCCAGCGCCCAGGTCCCTGCTGCGCCGCACATGTGCTGTGCATCTGGGGAAGCTGCCGAGGTCTCTGTGCTCAGAGACGGGGGCGCCCCGCCCCATGGGCTGCTCAAGAGAATTGGAAGAATCCCCGCTCCTAAAGCCCTTGCTGCAGGGCCCGGCGGTGAAAGCACTGGGTCAGTGTGGCTGCACAGCTCCTGAGGCAGGGCCCCCCTCACCCAGCCCCAGGGGGGACCCTGGGGGCTCCCAGGCCCAGGCAGTGCCAGCCTGAGGGGCCTCCCAGCTCTGCACTCATCCATCTCCGAGCTGTCAGCACCTCCCAAACGCCCGCACGCCCATCACCAGCACCGGTGCCAAAGCTCACACCTGGGCGGGCCCTCTGGGGTGTACGGTGGGAGCCCCGTGGGTGAGGGGTGCAAAGTGCATGCCCACCTCAGACTCTTCCAGCCTCGCCGTGAGGGGCAGACCCTCTAATCGGGTCTCCTTCACAGAGTGGGGAGCTGGGCCTGGGGGAGCTGCCTAGGTGACTCGATCACAGTTACGCGGCAAGAAACAACGCCAAGTGTGGACCGCAGCTTCCGAGGTCGAGGGGCGGGCAGTGGACTGTCACCCGGTGCCCTTGCTGGTTGGGCCGCCTTAAGCAAGTCTATCTACCTGTTTCCTCACCTGTAAACGGGGCCGATGGTGCCTCACGAGGCTACTTCGAAGCTTGAACTAGTGTGTATGTGCGGACCTCGTGCCCCGGGGGCTCCAGCAGCTGGCGTCAGGGGCCTGCGACCTGACCCCAGCAGAGAGGGTTACTTCCACCCCCCGCTGGGCCCCCTGTGAAGATGGCAGCTCCTCCAGCCCCTCCCCCCCCTCCCTCCAGCAAACGTTAATTATACATGAAGCTTGCTCCACCAGAAGGGTTATAATTAATTTATGTCAGGACCGTAATAGATTCCAACACAAACTGCTCCATCGCATCCCACTGTTCTCTGACTGCTGTTGGCTGCAAAGCACGAGCCCGAAATTCACTGCAGGACGTGCCTCGCTCTACCTGCCCCTCCCCAACTCCCAGGAAGAGGAGACACAGGTCCGGCCCCCCCTCAGGCCACCCCAGGTCCCGCAGACCTGGCATGGAGTCCCAGCTCCTCCTCGTAATTGCTGTGTGACCCACGATGTTCACCCAACTTCTCTGAGCCTCAGCTTTCTTGTTTACAGGGTGGAGCAGTAGGTAATATTTGTGAGGATTGAATCAGGCAGGCTTTGCTAAAACACTCACCACAGCATCAGACACTTGCCAGGGACTTAACAAAAGAAGTCACAACAGCAGCTAAGCTGTGACAGCGTTTCCGTGTGCTGGGCACCCTGCTGGCTCCCCCCACCCTCTGGACACCCCGTGGGGTCAGGCCCCTGCGTGTTGTGGGCAGAGCCGTCCTAATGGTGTGGTCCTTCTTCACCCAGTGGGCGGGGGCGGAGGGTGGGCCCAGCTGCTGCCACACAGGGTCCCCTCAGGGAGCAGGGCGCAGGTTGTGCACTCCAGGGGGGGCGCGGCTTGCTGTCCCCCGCAGACCACCAGGATGTGAGGAGTAAGAACCTCAAGGTGAGGGACAGACGCGGACTCTGAACTCAGAGACTGGAGGGCGGGGCCTGGGGCCGCGGAGCAAGGACGCTCGGAAAGGGTCTGCGCGCCGGGCGGAGAGGGTCGGGTCGGAGCAACAAGCCCCCAGGACCCTGAGAGGGCGCGTCCTTCCTGGCCGGCTCCCAGGATCGCCCGGGGTCCACGGGGGTGCCCCGCTGCTCTTCCCGAAACTCATTTTCTCTGAGCATTTGTACCGTCTCCCACCCCTCAACCAGCTAGCTCACCAGCAGCTGAGCCGTTTGCCCTCTGTGTCACGAGCACAGATACACAAGCATCCTCAAGCGCCTGACGCTCTGTGCCTGGTCAGGCCACCCTCAGCCTTGGACGGGGTCCCCCACTCTCCAGCCCGTGTCCTGGGGACACCCTGTGATCCTGAACCGGTTCCCCGCTTAACCCGGATTCGGGCGTCTTCAGAGCATCGATCAACTCCTAGTATTTTAAATATATTTCTGTTATTTGGTTACTGGCCGTGTTTCCCAGTAAAATGTCAGATTTGGGGTTATGGGGTTTTTGAAATTTTTTTAAACTACTGCATCCTCAACGCCTATAACGGTGTCTGAGATTTAGTAGGTTTTCGGTAAATAATGTCTAGGGAAGGAAGGGGTGAAAGGAAATGCTTTGTCCTTCTCCCCTCCTTTGTCTGCAGCAAAGCAGGTCAGGAAAACACACTCTGTCTGCAGTAGAGCTGCTGGGGGACAGCCGTGGGTGTGTCCACACACACGTATGCACACAGGTACCGTGTCGGGAGCGGGGAGGGCCCAGCAGGAGGAACTGTCCTGTCACTCGGGAAGCCGCATTCCGGGAGGGAAGAGGCCACGGGCTTGAAGGAGAAAGACGTCAGAAGAGCAAACCGACCCTCAAAGGACGTGCAGGACAGTGCCGGCCAGACCCGAGGGCTGTCAATGACCGCAGAGACCGGCTGGTCCCTGTCCCACGAGGCCACCCCGCAGTCCCAGCTTGGGCTGGCCTGCAGGAACGAGGGGCTCAGGGGCGCGGGAAGCAGGACCCTCACGCCCAAGCCCCTGCAGCTGGCTTGTGCTCTTTCCTGGCGTGAGGGGTCGCTGAGCCTGGGCCAATGCCCCCACGTCCCCGAGCCCAGGTTCCCGTGGTGACCCCACGAGTCAGCTGGCACAGGGCCACCTAGGGGTCCCTAGTGGTCAGACCTCCGCTCACTTCAGAAGAGTCTCGGTTTGGACAACAAGCTATCCTGTGACCCTAAAGCAAATCCCTTTCAGAGTTTTTGTGAGGATTCCATGAGCTGGTACATGGGACGGAGGCCAGCGCACGGGACAAGTAAATACGAATTAAATACGAATCCCACCTGGGTCCTGCCTGGCCCAGCCCCCAGGGCCCCGTCCCACAGCTCCTCTGATGCTGGGGCCCGTCCCTGAGGCCTCCTTGCTCTCCTTCCAGCCCCTCTGGATCTGCTGCTTTTCCCTCCCCCTGCTCCTAGCATCTGCCTGTCCCCAGCTGAGTGATTCATGGGCCACTAGGTCTCGTGGAGGCGGTCGCCCTGCCTGGGGGCCACGGCTCCGCGATGGATGCTGTCCTGTCCTGGCCGCCCTGGTAACGGACGAACGCGGCTGCTTAGGGGAGCTTCCCTTATCTCACCTGCAAAGGCTCCGTCTTCCTCATCTTGAAAAATGGGTGGCTGGCAGATATGGGAGCCATGGCCACTCGTCAGAGCCTTCCCCGGGACTGATGGATGGAATCTCTGCTCTTTGCAAAGAGAAACTTTGCAGCGATAGCCCCTCCCTGGGCTTTGCCTGCTTCTCTGAGAGGAAGCATGGACTGTGGAGGCTGGAAGGAAGTTTCTGCAGACGAGGGGTGGGGGTGGGGTGCTGGTGGCAGGCACAGAGCTCCAGGTCAAGAGCCAGGCTGGCACTCGGGTCCTCCGTGCTCTGAGCCTCCCGCGGAAGGAACCCCAGGGGGACCCGAGCCCAGAGCAGAGGCTGGACGGTAGGAAGGAACACTCCACAGGCCAGCACCCTGGCCGGGGAGGACTCTGCCCGCAGAGCTTGGTGCTGGGACTGGACACCCCACCAGACTGCCCTGACTCTGCCCTTCGTGACCGTTCACAGGGGCTGCCAGGCTAGAAGGAAAGTAAGAACAACAACATCGGGCCCTTGATGTGCTCACCCCTCAGGGGCAAGAGCCTCGCTGCCCCAGGGGACTGGGTGTACAACAACCTAGCTTGTCTTCTGAAAGGGAAGTTGCAAGTCTTTTAAGCAAAAGGGGCTGCCCGGGGCAGGAGCCATGCATGGTGACAGGAGGGAGGCCCCCAGAATTAATGGCTCACCACATGTCACCACTGGTGACAGATTTGCAATTACTGTCTTCCTGGGAAGAAAAAAGTCCCATCCTCTCCCAGCTCCGGTCCCCACAGCCTCCAGCCTGGTTTAAGCCGGTCTGGAGGCAGCACCTGCCGGTTCCAAAGGGGAAAATGACCCCCCGCCCCACCACCCAGAGGAGAAAAGGACCCCGGGCCTTAAATGACAGGCTGGTCTTTCTCATCCGTTTAATCAGAGAGGGACTGGCCATGCACTGATATCCCCAAGACGGGGCGTCTGATTTGGATGGAGGCTGGCGGAGTCTGACGTGGGGCAGGACTGGGAAGGATATTTATTTCCAAGGACAGATCTGGGAGAGAACCTCGCCTGCCCCTTGTTCCCCCCCGGCCTCAGATCTTTGCTTCAAGATTCATCAGAGCCAACTTGGGAAAAGGACCAGAATAAACAGTGGGTCCCGAGTGGATTTCCTGAAGGCGGACAGGCCGTGGAGAGGCGGGGATGCCAGCTTCGTTCAGGCGTGGCCTCTGAGATGAGCCCCGTCAGTCGTGCAGGGAGCAGCTGGGGCCCTGGCCTCCTGTGAATGGTCACCTTTGCAATCATCCTTTCACTCCCCACATCAGAAGGCACTCGAAACTCCAACCACGTGGTTATGCCTTTAAGGCCCAGGAAGCTGGGGGCGGCTCCCCTGCATCCAGCTCGCTGCAGGAGCGGCGACGGCAGCTCTGGGGTTCCCGTGTGCCCCCCCGCCTCCGCCAGGGCTCAGGCACCTCCCAGCGGCTCCAGGGCTGAGCCAGGTGCTGAGTCAGGGACGGGATCTGACACTGAGCATCTGCCTGCACTGAAGTGCTCGTGATAATTACCCTCCAAGCGCCAGGCTATTTCTCTCTCCAGTAGCAGGACAGATGAGGGGGGCAGAGTCCAGAAATTGCAGAAGTAATTAGCAGCGGGCTTCTCGGGACATAATGACTGTATGTGAATCAGGACCCGGCCAGGTAAACCTCGGCCCAGTTTCTGGGTCCAGGAGGCGGGGTATCATCCTCCCCAGGCCCTCACCTTGCTGTGCCAGGACCACCGGCTTCGGGGGCGTCTTCTCCTCACACAGATCTTTCAGACCCGGAGGCCCCGGGTGGGCTGTGGGGCTCCCCACCGGACACACGGGCCGTGACTTCCAGGATGGGCTGGAGGGTCTGGGAGACTCTGGAGGGCACGCCACACACTCACCAGGCAGTCCAGCTGGTCCACCTACAGCGGCCTGGGCTGCCGGCCTGAGAAGCAGATCGGGGGACAGGGTTCAAGTCTTGCAGCTTTCACCCCGTGAGACTCCAGGAGGCAGAACGGGAGACACCGTTGGAAGATTCGGGAAGACGGAGAGCGACTCACCGAGAGGAGGCCTGTTCTCACACTGAAATCAGAAGCTGCTTCCCCAGGACGGTGCGAGAAACCTGTCGCTCAAGTGTCCGAGCGCGGGCCGGGCCTCGCCGGCCGGGAGCCGGGGTGTGCGGGGGCCGCAGCGGGTGCCTGGCTCTGGGTGACCAAGAGGCGCCTCCCACCCCGCCGCTGGCTGGAAGTATTGACAGAGAACCACCAAGTGCCCAGAAGAAGCATAAAAGAGCCTGAAGTCGGGGGGGTCCTCAGAAGGCCGGGCGGGGTGAGGAGCCTGGGGACCCCCAGCAGGCAGGGGCATGGCCAGGGGGCTGCCCGCCCTGCGGGTTACAAGCCGCGGCCCTGGGTGTTTGCTGCAGGGGGCGGGGGGGGCCGTCCTGTCGGGGGAGGGTCCCGGAGGGGTCAGGAAAAGGCAGGCACAGGCCACACAGCTGCCGGGCTGGGGGCCCAGGTGTCCGCAGCCAGCCAGAGCTGCCAGCCAGGAGCCCCCAGGTGAGAGCCCGGCTGCGGGCCCCGGGATGGGGACACAGGAACTTCTCTGCACAGGCGTAACTCTTGGCCCCCGAGAGCCCACAGCTCGGGGGCCCCTCCCACGGGAGGTTAAGACAGTGATGCGCGTGGTCCACGGGTCTTCCAGCCCTGTCTTGAATGATAACGCCCTGTGCAGGTGTCTGACCTCTGGACCCAGACTGAGCTCCTCCAGAGCAGAATCCATCCTTACCCCCTCCTCACGCCCACCCCGGCCAAACACCCTTACACACACACGCACACAAATATTCGTTAATGTGCTGACACGCCAACGTTTTTCAAAGGGGGAGGGGAGGGGTCTGAGCCCTCGAAATCTGGCCTGACTCGTGGAGTGACACCAGATCCACACCAGGGAAAGCCTGGGTTTAGGACCGTAAGTATTTCTGATAATAGAAAAGCTGAAGGAAACTGAGGTTCGCTCAGTGGAAGATGGGAAAGTGCCAATACAGGCCTCGACACCTACAGAGTGGAGGGTACGAGCTGGCCGTTCTCTCAGGTCCTTGTAATCCTGGCTCTTCACCCCTCACCACATCCACGTGTGCACACGCCCACGCACACACGCAGACACACGCACACACGCCCTCCCGGTGAGTTCTCCCGTCTCGCCCAAGGCCTCCTCCGGCCTGGAGGAGCAGAGCGGCTGAGCTGGCCCCCACGAGGGCCTGGCAGGGCCTCTCTGTTCCCTGGTCTTCGCCCTGCAGGACCTACTTCTGATGGGCGGCCTCTTAGTTCCCTGGTTGTCGAGTTCTACCCTTTCCTCCCAGGACAATTTACTCAGCCTCACTCTTCTTCGGAAGAGAACTTCCCCCATCGAATACTGGGGCCGAAGGGGCAGCACCCTGACAGCAGGTGGACCAGGACCAGGACCCCGGCCTCAGCCTTAAGCCTCCTGCCCTGACACATGGACGACCCCTCGGGGGCCGGGCCTCCCGCACTCGCCCGTTTATGAGTCTGTTTCTCAGCACCACTTTTCCGCTCCGGTAGGGGGCGTAGCAGCCTGGTTCCGAGGGCAGCAAGCAGAGGGAGGGGCAAACACCTCTGGATTCTTCTCGCATCCAGGCAGGGGGCCCCACTGTCTCCGGGGGCTCGGCCCCAGCCTGCAGACCTGTGTGGGACCAGCCAGGAGCCCGAGGGCGCAGATCGGGGGCTTGGTGTTTCTCTGCAGAAGGAGGAGAGCAAGACGGTGGGGGGGGGGCATCTGTGGGCACGGGGCCTGAGTTGCCTCCGCCGGTCCCCAGTGACCCCCCCCCCCCCCGCGCGCCCGTGCCTAGAGCCTTAGCCTCCTCGTCTGCAAAGTGAAGCTGGCATCCCTGTGTCTCAGGACAATGCAAGGGTCGAACGTAACCTCACGTGGTCAGCACGTGAGGTCGGGGGTCTTTCTGGCAAAGCTCCTGGGCCCCCAGCCCGACCCGCTCTGGCTCACCCTCGCTGTGTCTGTCCCCACCAGCACGGGAGCTCGTCTGTGACGAGTGCTGCCAAACGCACAAGTGGCCGAGGGCCCCCGGGCTTCATTGTTTCCACCAACTGTAAAGAGCTGTGCTTCGGGGTGAGCGTGCAGGACCCTCACTGGGCATCCTTCCCGAGGACGGCACGCCCATCAGGGAGCCCCTCCCTGTCCCCATCCTCCTCCTTCACAATCACAGCCCCACCCATGACCATTAAGGCAGACGCCTGGCACCCTCTGTCCGGCCCCCATCCTGCTGTCCCTGCTGCCCCTCCGGCCCCCACTCAGCGGCACACACTGCACCTCTCTGAGCCACGTCCACGTCCCCCCAGCCTGACTGTCGTGGCCACCCCTCCGCTCATTTCCAGGGGTGCTGTGAAAGAAAGGACACAGGCTCGGGAGGATGCTGCTGTGCAGAAAACCGCTCGGCCCAGCGTCCTCGGCACCAGGCCCCGTGCTCAGCGCAGCCCCCGCACGGGGCCCGGCACACACTGGGGTGCCCAGAGGCGTGGAGCCCGTTTCTGTGACTCCCGGGGGACCAGGACTCACGTGCTTGTTTTTGCAGGCCTGCGGGTCCCAGAGTCACAGCCAGGCCCCGGGAGGTGGGTAGGCTGAGCCCCACCCCCGGGGGTCCCCAGGAAGGCGTGGGCCCCTTCCCTGCTCATTTATTTACTCCTTTATTGGTCCATTCAGCAGATGCGTGTTCAGCTCCCACCTCGGCCGGGTTCAGGCCCAGGAGCAGGAAAGGGAGCAGTCAGCAGAAAGCAGCCTGGCCGCCTGCGCAGCTGGGCACCCGGCCAGGGTTCCCCCAGGACACTGCCCGGCCCTCCCGTCTGCCCAACCCCACCCGGTCAGGGGGCCCAGGCCCTGCCCTCCGGGTCTAAAGCCCTCCCCACCTGGCGATGAGGAGGTCGAGGGGGGCTGCCGTTGGGTGAGCAGAGCACGCGGCCGCACGGACAGCAGAGGGCCCACCGGGGTCCCCACCTCCTCGCCACGCGTCCCCTCTTCCCTCCAGCAGCGGCTTCCCTGGCTCCGCGCGGGCCTCAGGACTCCAGCCCACGGCTCCCGGGAACCCGGGTCCAGGGGTCCTGCCGTCAGGCCCTGGCCCACCCCCCGGCCTCTCCCTCCAGGATGAAGGTGCCCAGGGAGCGGGGGCGGGGGACAGCAGGTGTCCAAAGTCCCCCGTTCATTAAATGCTCTGAATAAAACATTATTCACAGATTAACTGAGCAGTCTTACGTGAACAACCATTTTCATGTGTTTTAATTTTTCATGGGTACTTTTCTGAAGAACAAGTACATTGTTAATAATTTAGGGAAATGAGACCTTGTTAATCTCTGTATTTTAATAAGGTCTTACTGTGCCCTGACCATTTATATGTAAAGCAGCTTCACTTTTCCTCAAAGCTGTTTCCTTTGAGGCGAGTCCTGGTGGGGCAGGCAGCAGGGAGGGGTGGGCGTCTAAGTCCGGAAGGAGCCCTGGGAGCTGGTCTTGGGGGGCTACCTTGCTGCTCTATTCACCAGAGAAGTTTGCCCAGAGGGAGCAGTGCCTGGCGGCCCCCTGAAGTATCTCCCCAGCAGGACCACCTGGAGCCCCCAAGGCCAGGGTCTCAGCTGGAGAGGAAGCTTGATCCAGGGAGGCGGTGTGTCCAAGGTCGCCGATGTCAGCTTGCCCCCGCCTCAGGGCTCTCCGCATCGGAATCCCCGGGCTCCCTCGTGAATTCAGAGTCCTGGGCCCGCAGACCTGCTCCCCTACTCTAGGGATGGGGTCCGAGGGGAGCCTACTCTCTGGCTCCGGCTGATTCCAGCACCTGTGCCAGTGGGGCAGCACCAGAGTGGGACACCCTCTCCTGTGCGACGGCCCTTGACCGCAGCTTCTGCAACTGCCATCCCCGGAGAGTCTGAACTTCTGGACGTTATCTCATCTCCGAGGCCGCAGTCCGCCGTGGCCCAGGACAGCATGCAGGGCCGTGGGGCAGGGTGCTATCTGGGGAGCCAGACACGGAGCAACCTACCCCAGACCAAGACCTTCCAGTCACTCGGCACGCACCCCAGCAGATGGACACGTTCACAGCCTTTTCCAGACACGCCGGCCCTTCTCCCCACACCTGCAGCCCGTGGAGTTTAGAGGACAGACGGCATTCACGGGAAGGACCTCAGGGAGAGTAACCCGGTCCCCTTGATGTCAGGACCACAGTGCTGTGAAATGGGCCTCAAGGTGCACGGTTCCTGGATTAGGAGATGGAGGCTTGGGCTGGTCAGTTAGGCGCCAAGGCCTCGCGGCAACGCCCCACGGGGTGGTCGGAGCCCCTCCTCCCATCACACCGTGCTCTGAGCCGCCCCTGCACCCCGCCCCCCTCCCCTCCCGGCAGGCGCTCTCAGCCTCTGTCCGGCCTTTTCCTCCTCATCTGAACTCACGTGTCCACCAGACAGAGCTCCTGGACGTGGGTCCTGTGTCCTAAATGCAGCTCTGTCCCCACCCTGGCCGACCGTGAACGGTGCTCACAGACCTGCCCCCCGAGCGGGACGTGGGGCGTCCTCACCGGCTTTGTCCCCTTCCAGCTCCTTCACTGGTTCTCCTCTGCCGCCCTGGCCGCGGAGATGGAGCCCAGGGTCTCTGCTTGGCCTCTGCCCACCCAGGCCCATGAGAACCGGGACCCAGGCCGCCTGCTGGGCAGTTCGCGCATCCTTCCTCGTTTCTCTTCTGAAAACATCCTTCAGTAGCCTGTGATGACTTTCACGGGGTTAAATGACTGGAATCCAGGTTTCCTCGTGGTGAAGTTCACGACCTCGTTTCCCGTACCAAGTAACATGGCCCCGGAAGCACAGGCTCAGGGGTCCAGCAGAGGAACTCAGCTTTGGTTCCAGGGTCACCACACCTGTGCCTGAGTGGCCATCAGAGCTCACCCTCAGCCACGGGAGGAAAGCACGACAATCGTGCTGCAGTGACCCATGTCAGCAGGAGGGGAGGACGGTTGGGCGGCTCCTGTCGTTTTGGGGGGTCTGTCGACACCAGGGGGACACGCGGTGTTCGTTAATCCCCACCAAGCACGGCTCCCCGGGTGGCCGGCGGCCTCCTCTCCCTCTCAGCTCCCCGAGTGTCCGGACGCCCACCAGCTCGTTACTGTTAACAGGGCTGCAAATTGCACTGTCAGCCAAAGGCCCAGGAAGCTCATAAACGGCCGCGAGCAGACCCCGCAGAGGACGCAGACGTCTCCAGACGAAGGTGACACTCGCCGACATCTCTACCAGGTCTGGAGTGACAGGCGCGTTTACCCTGGGCCCCTTTACCTCTCGTCTCTCTCGGCTGCCCGGGGGCTCCTGAAATTTGGAGCCAGAAGACCCGGGTTCTATCCCAGGCTCTTATGCCCACCAGCCATGTGACCCTGTAAAACCCACTTAACGCTCTGGGTCTCAGTTCCCTCATCTGGGAACAATAACAGTACCCCCTTCACAGGGTTGTTACAAGGATCAAATGAAATTATCTGTGGCGTTAGTGAAATGATGGCACAAGATAAATTCTGACACGTGACAGGTTCACGGCCGTGCTGACTCAGCCCTCGTCCTAGGCGCCGTGAGTCCCGGCTGGTGCTCCAAGCACATGGAGGGCAGGTGTGGCACTGTCATCGTGTCGCCCCCCCGAGCCCGCCTTTCCCGGTCCCTGAGGTCGGACGCCCCCTCCGTCTGCCGTCCTCTCCACCTTCTGTCCCCGTCTTTCCTGCGACTCCTCCCCTTGGCCCTAGTCCCAAATCCTGGGAGCTGCCCCCCCAATGCCCCTGGCACTTTCCGTAGCCGTGTCCTCCTGGCTGTAGGGAAGGGACAGGGGCGGGTGGACCATCTCGACAAAGTGACCCATAAAGCAGCTGTGTCCTGACTGCTGCTGGGTCCTGATGGGATCAAACATCGGTGTGGCCGTGTGGTCCCCTTAGGGGAGCCCAGGCCAGCTGGAGGCCAGGGGAACAGGCAGGACCATGTCATCCGCTCACACCTCCGCCAAACCCGGGCAAAGGGGCAGACTCACCAGCGAGGGGGCAGGAGTTTGGCCGAGTCTCAAAGTAAAGAGCAGGATAAAACCGCACAGGCCCTCTGGAGACGCACTGCCCGCGGCCAGCCTGCAGCTGGAGACGGTGTCTGTTGGCAGCCGCATCTCGGGGGGATGAGTCAGTGCAGGATTGATTTTTCAGAGCCTGACTGCTGATAGCGTGATGAAATGAGAGGTAGAGATTGTCACCCTTTGCCAGCAAAGCTGCTGTCACTGCTGCAGTTACCTTCTGCCTGGAGGAAGAGGACGGGGTGCAGGGCCGAGCCTGGCTGCTGCGTGAGGGGACCCACCCCGCAGGTTCCAACCTGGCTGGCTGGTCTTCCAGAGGACTCAGCTGAGTGTAGAGTAGCCGTCAGTGTCAAAGGAGCAATGGCTCTGCGGTGGCCTGAGCACACCTCTGCACTCCCGTGCTGTGTGGCTTTGGGCAAGTTACTTAACCAATCTGAGCATCAATTTCTTCACCTGCAAAGTGAATGTAATAGTAATACCTACTTCATAAGATTGTTAGTTTAAGAAATACATGCACGGCTACCTATGGGTCCAAGTAACCCAACTCACAAGCCAACCCCAATAAGGCAATTTATTATCCCACAAAACACACTGTCATAGGGAGGGAAATTCCAGGGTTTTTTAATTGAATGACTCAGCAATGTCATCAAGAACCTAGGTTCTTTACGTCTTTTCATTCTTCCACCCTCATTCTGTTGGGGTTCTGTCCTCATGCTAGGTGTCCATGGTCACAGAGAGGCTGCCATTGTTCTGGCATCACAGCTGGGAATGACACATCCAGAGGAGAAAGGGATGTGCCCTCTGCCTCATGTCTTGTTTCGAAGAACCCTCCTCAGAGCCTCTCACCTCCCTTCCTTGTTATCTCATCGGCCAAGATCAAGTCCCAGAGCCCTACTTACCCCAAGGAGGTGAGCCAAGGCCTTACCAGGGAAACGTGACCCTCATCCACTTGCCCCCTGGGTGAGGTCAGATTCCATGAAACACACGACCACACGGTCCCCAAGCTGGAAGGAAGGATACCAGGCTTGTGTGGGAGCCCGTGGGAGCCCACCACCCACCGCCCATCCCCCTCCCCCTCCGTGGGCTGCAGCGGGCACAGAACCAGCTAAACGTCAGCTGCTCGGTGTTCACATCTGAATGGAAACGTCACGACATGAATGCCAGGCCTCGGCAGACGTGATGACCTGGCTCAAGCACCCCGGAGCCCCAGCAAGCTCTTCTAGAGAACACACTTGCCTTATAAAAGCACATTTCCTAACAAGTAAGCAGAATGCTGAAGAATCCTATTGTGGATTTATGTTATTTATTCCAAAACTGAATTCAGGCAGTTAATTAAATACAATTACAGAAAACTACACTGACACTAGATTTATAGTTTAAAGAATTATTTAAAAGAACATAAACATATAAGTACATTTAGATACGAATCATACCAGTTTTCAGCTTCTGCCCTTTGCAGTAAGTTAACCAAATTCCTATCTACAAGAATCAGCCCTCCTTCCCAGCCTGCCTGGAATCCCACGTCTCCCCACTTGTCTGGGCTGCAGGCCGGGCTCCTAGCCACCAGCGCTGTCAGCTTCTTGGAGCTGAGTCTCACTTCCTCTAATTAGAGAGACAGCATTGCGGTTCTCCAACCCTTTTTCCGTCACTTTGGATTTGCTTGTTCCTGGGTTTCCCTGAATGCTGGAAGGACAGCTACCCTCTCAGGTGAGGGCTGTCTTCCCTCAGCCCCGCTCTGTTGGCTTCCTCAGATCTTTCCAAAATGAGTTCAGAATCTGTCATTGAAAATATGTACTCTGGGGCTTCCCTGGTGGCGCAGTGGTTGCGCGTCCGCCTGCCGATGCAGGGGAACCGGGTTCGCGCCCCGGTCCGGGAGGACCCCACGTGCCGCGGAGCGGCTGGGCCCGTGAGCCGTGGCCGCTGAACCTGCGCGTCCGGGGCCTGTGCTCCGCAGCGGGAGAGGCCGCAGCGGAGGGAGGCCCGCATACCACAAAAAAAAAAAAAAAAAGAAAAAAAAGAAAAAAGGAAAATATGTACTCTGATGCTTCCAGCCCCTCAACTCCATCCAACTCTGAGAGAAGTCAAGGTGGGTTCTTCCATTTTTAAGAATCCTTTTTTTCCTACATACACAGGCAGAAGGAAGAAGATGGAAGCCTGTAACTGTAATGGGCGTGGTGCCCAGTCCATGGTGGGCAGTGATGGCCAGGCGGGGAGGGGGCAGGAGGGCTGGGAACCCACTGCTGGAGCGGCTGCAGGTGGGACCCCTCCACCCAGGCCCAGGCCTGAGGAGCCTGCCATGACCTGCAGGGGTGCAGGAGGCCCCTCTTAGGAGCACAGTGCGTCCCCTGCCCGCACTGCAGGAGCCCTGGGCCAGCGCCATAAACCCACCTGGATGGAAAGGGCAGAGGACAGCAGCAATTCCCACCCCCCCACCGACAGCTGTGCGTCCCCCATGTCCACTCCTGGTCTGAGCAGACACTTCCAGAACCAAGCTTGTTATATCAGGAGCTTAGATTTTTTTGAACCTGCTTAATTTAGTTTTTAAATGCATGCAGGTTCAAATTATAGCAAATGATTTTCATAATGGATGTTTCCTTCTCTTTCAGATAGGAGAAAATAGCTCAGGTCCCCAGGGTAGCACGGAGGGAGGGGCAGGGGGCTGCTGAGTTCAGCCAGAGATTGGAGGTGTCACAAAATCTGAGATTTAGGCCAGGTGACCAGAACTTTCAGCCTGTACTCTTCTCGATCTATTTTAGATCAACCATCCCTCTCTACTTAGGATCACCCGGGACCCTCTCCCCAATAAAATGCACCCAAGGAAGTCAATGCTTGACACCTGGGAAGTTCTTATGGCATACAACCTAAACCTCCCTCTCTGTGAAAGGTTATTGTTCTTGCATTTCATCGGGAGGGAGCCTGGCCCCCACTGTTATTTGATACTGAACACTTGAAAGCGTGGGCTGAACGCCCATGTGAAGCCCCAGCAATAAATTACAAAGGAAACAATTCCAATAGCCATAACTGCTGTGAGAGGCCTTTGTCTTCACTGAAGAATATCTTTCTAAAAGCCAATCTCCCACCCCACCGCCTGCCTCGATTTCTAGGTGGGAGGGGAATAAGGAGAGCATTGTGGGGAAAGGAAGCTCAGGCACAGAAATAACCTAGTGTGTTCTGCTGGTGGGGATATTAACAAAATCTCATTTAGCACAAAGCCCTCCTCTTGGACCAGCTTAGACCGGCAGGAAGGCAGCCGCGCAGGTGCAGGCCTGTTTAAAGGGGTTAAGGAATTTAAAAAAAAAAAGTCAATTCTAATCTATTGAGTGGAAAATTCAATAGTTAAGCTTTGAGTAAAGATGATGCTGGCCTGGGAGCTTAGGCCATAACGACTTCTTGGAACTGTGGGCTCCAAGGGGGTCCCCACAGAGGGAAGGAGGGTCGGGAGAGTCTAACCACAGGCTCGGGTGGTGGGGAGGTACCCCTCGTTTTCGCTGAAGCGTGGACACTCCTAGACGCAGCTGACACCCCAGCACAGCAAGAATGCCCCTTGTGCAGCGTTCATCTTGGGGCCGTGGGCCACAGAGCTTCCACCGAGGGATAAGTGATCCAGCAAGTGGGAGGCGGTCAGGGAGGAGGGAACAGCAGGGCAGGTGCCACCCTTCCCCTGCAGCTCGTGCGGCTCAGCCTCCTGGACCTTGGACCCGTGGTTGGGGGCAGGGGTATCTCCATTAGGGCGCCCCCTTCCCTGTCCCTCCTCTTGCTCCTCCCGTCCCCCCACTGCACTCAGCTCTCTCCTCCCAGACTGGATTCCAGGCCCACAGCCGGAGCAGATCCAGCCAACACGTGGGCCTCACACTGGCTTGTCCTCAGGTTTCTCTGCATCTGCCTTTTTCCGTCCCCTCCTGCCCTCCTCCTCTGCTCCGATATTCTCCTCTCTTCCTCCTCTGTGTTTCCTCCTCACCACTCCCCCAGCTCCCCCCTTACAAAGCTTGCAAACCTCTTGGAGCTGGTGCCACCCCTTCTGCGTGAAATTCCACCGATGTGCCACTAAATTGTACCCACACGCGACTCAAGCCCACTTCAATCCGCAGCCCCTCTGGGCGAGCGCTCGCCGCTCACGTCCTTCCCTGTCCTCTGAACCCCTCGCTCTTGGTGGTCTTCTTCTGATGGCGGAGCAACGGAAGCCGCAGTGCTGGTGTCCACCTCCCTCCCCGGGTATAAGCTCCTCGGAGCTGGGTTGGGGTCAGGGTTCCAGGGCCTCCCTCCCGGCATCTGGCACAACTCCTACGCTGTAAGGACCAGGTTCTCTGGGATGGACAAGCCCTCCGGGTTTCAGGAGCTCCCCCGCTGGACAGTTCCCACCCCTCCTGCCCGTTTGTCACAAGTACCGTCCCTTGGAGGCCCCTTGCACTTCTCTCTGAGAGGACAGGTCCACAGTCAGAGACTGCAGTGCACGTCTCCCGGGTCCCCGGGGTCACAGGCGCCAATTTAACTGACTCCCCACCAGCCTCTCGGAGCCACTAACCACCTCTAGTCTCCCAACCAAGGAAGAGCGAAGACCAAATATGATGAAATGACGGTGAGTGTCTCTTCTCCCCGAAGGCTTCTAGGAACCAGGACGTCAGGACTGGTGAAATCTTTAGAAACGAGCTAGTCCCAAACCCACAATTTACGGGCGAGGAAGCTGAGGCCCAGCGTGCCCGAAAGCCACCTGAGCCCAGCTAGCGGCTGGTCAGAGCCGAGCTGACACAGCCAGGGGTCCTGGCCCCAGGGCCCTCTCTGTGCCCTCCTGGGGAAGCTCTGCCCCGCCGGCTCCCCGCCTCTCCCTGGCTGCCACTCTACCCTCCCAGCCACGGCCACTTGATAAGCACGACGTGTCTTCAGTGTCACCGAGCCTATTACGGGGAGCAGCGGCCCCTCCCCAGGAGCCAGGTTCCAACGCAGGCAGACACTTGGCCAGCCTGACACTGCAGCCCTCAGCTCCTGTCCTGCAGGGGAGCCCTTGCTCGGTCGCACTTCCTCACAGCACAGACGTACGTGTTGGATTGTGTGTTGCAGGTCCATACTGGGCGCCCCCGGCCTCCTTCTCCAGTGAACAGACGTGGAAACTGTGGTTGTGATTCCCTGAGCGCTGAGGCTGCGAGACCCCGGGCTCTGGGGGAATAGGAAGCCGCTGCAATCACAGGAATGTGTCAGCCACCTCCGCGGCGGCCGAGGAGCTGCAAACTGCTCACCTCAGCAAGGAGCCCCGCAGGATGGAGGCACCCGGCCTCCCCCGCTCGCCCGGCTCCTGTTCCAGTCCTGGAGCCTCTGCACAGAACCCAGTGGGTGCTGGGGGGGTGGATCCCACCTCAGCAGGAGGAGCAGCCCCTGGGGGAGCCCACACAACAGCCAGCACCGGCTCCAAAGCTGATCCACAAAGGCGATGGAGTCCCCAGATCATCTCTGCCTGCTCACCCCTGGCTCTGTGTGCTCAGGACGCCCTCAGCAGTCACTCCCCAGGGCTGAGCAAGACACAACCAAGCTGCACACAGAACAGGGGTGTCGCCCCGGGCCTGCGGTCCTGTATGGTGGAGGGAGAGGGCGGCAGCAGCCGGTCCCAGCTCCCACACAGTGTGGTCCTTGGGAAGATGGTCCCCCCGGCTGTGACACGGGACAGGAGGGAAGGCTACCTGGGTGAATCTCCTGAAGTTACACACGACCCAAAGCCGCCTCCACTGAGCTCTCAGGCCGACGTGAGATTCAGCCATGGGTTGGGGGTGGGGTGGGGAGAACAGGGCAGGAGGGGCACTGCCCCACCAGTGGGTCCCCAGGTCCCACTCCAGCTCCTTCCCTTGTGAATAACAGGACTTAGGGCCAGGGGCTTGACGCCCACCCCAAGCCTCGGCTGCCACGTCAGAAAACAGGGCCAGCCCCCAGGCGTTTGCTATTGGCCTCAACGTGAAATGCCCACTTCCCCGCGTGGCCAGTGCTGGCTCGGTGGAGGCTCCCCCCTTCCTCCTGCAGAGAACGATGCCGCCCCTGGTCACTTCCCAGCTGGCAAGCAGGCTCCAGGCTTCCCAGCTCGCTGCAGACTGGCCCCGCGCAGCCCCGTCTGCCGACATCCCTGACCAGCTGAGCAGCCGCCGAGCCCAGGGCGTGCCCTCGCGCCCAGAGATCCCTCCCCTCTGAGGCTGAGGAAGGGACTCCAGCCAGAGCCCCGGTCATATCCCAACCTGGCTCCCCAAGAGTCTGCAGGGGCAGGAGCGGGAGGGACAAGCGGCCGAAGAACACAGGGCCTGGACAGTCTGGACCCCTCTCTCCTCATCCTCACCCGAGGGCCCCCCGCCAGGAGCGCCAGTCCCTCCAAGAGGGAGGCCCAGCCGTCCCCCACTTACCAGCCCAGGGAGCAGCCTGCTGCTTCCGGGCCCTTTCTTTTTACTGTGGCTGCCGTATGTGGCAAAGAAGGGTGCGCTGGACTCTCTCTGCTGCCTCTTCTCCCTTTTTTTCAACAAGCCAGTGCATGTTACAAGAACCCGCCAGAGGTGATGGGCCTGGGTACACTTGCCTAGCTGCTGTAATTCAAGCCAAAACCAAAGGCTCTGACGTTTCAGTCGCCTTCGCAGCTTTCAGGTGGGTCTAAGCACACTTTTTATTAGACTCTTGTGAAATATTACAAGAGATTCCAGAATTCCCACTGCTGTGAAAGGCCAGAGGGAGTCCTGACCCTGTGGTGGAGGCCCCCGGGAAGGCTCAGGCCCTTGACCCTGATGCTTGGCTGCGGCATGGCGGAGGCACAGGGCTCTGTCGCGTGTGGCCTCACTCTCTCCTTCTGCCCCCCAGATAAATGCTCTTTACGGGGAAAGCAAAGAAATGCAGGTTTCAGCCTTTGTCCGAGCCTTGCGGGAGGCCCGGTCGCAGCCGTGGTCCCCAAGCTAGGGGAGCGGAGGCATCTCTTCCCTACCCCCTTTCCTCTCCACGAGGCCCTGCTCTTAGGCGATTCTCCAGCAAAAGGAGCTCGGAGCCCCAGAGCATCAGGGCCGGGAGACATGGAAGGAACGTGGGGCCTCCTTGCTAGTTTTAGGGACGGGGACCCTGAGGCCCAGGAAAGCCTAGTGACCTTCCCAAGGCCGCACACACCCGCTGGACACGCGGCCAAAGTGGAGCTCGGATCTGAGGCCGAGGGGCTGAGCTCTGGCCGCGCACAACCCCTGCCAATTGCAGCCCAGGCTCAGCACCGTCCTGACCGCCCGGGGCCCCAGAGCTGCCGGCCTGGGAGAATCCCCCAGAGGGCAGGTAGGGACAGGCACCCTGACGCGTCCCCACCCCGAACGCTCCTCTGCGCCCACTGACACAGCTCCCAGACCAAAGGCTAGAGAGAGGGCCATCCTGTCACTCCTCCTCCGGCCCCCTAAGCAGCAAGCCGCCTGGTCCAGAGCCACAGTCAGGGACCCGGCACCGGGGGGCACAGACACACGCCCGGCCGCGTGCAGTGCAGGGGCAGAGGGCAGGATCCACAAGGTCAGCGGCCGGGGAGGGGCTGGGAAGGCACCCAGGAGGCCTACGTGAGCCAGGCCTGCAGGGGCGGCTGGACGCTGACCAGAGGAGGCTGAGAGGGCCCAGGCAGAAGAGGGCACGGAGGTGAGAAACACGTGGCCTGGGGCGCCCCTCCCGGGACGGCACAAGTCACAGACCTGGCACAGTGACCCCGCAAGCCCCTCTCAGAACAGCAGTTTTGTCTCTAGGCGGTGGGGAGCTGCTGAAGGCTTCTACGCAGGGGAGCGACCTGGCTCAGGTCTGGCTTTAGCTGAATTACTTTGGCAACAGAGGAGGGTGAATTGTTGATTGATCAGGAATGCAGTCCCCAGACGTCAGGATGCTCCGGGCGGTGACTGCTAGGGGACGTCTGAAATGCGGGCGCGGTGGGGAAGCCGTGCCAGCTGTGCAGAAAGCAGGCCCCCCAGCCCCTGGGGTTGCCCGGGACAGCAGAGCCTGCGGGGGGCCGCGCCCTGCCCCCCCGCCGCCCGCATGACTCCCAGCCTCCTCCCCTCCCACAGCCAGAACCACGGCCTTCCAAGCCCACAGAGGACGTCCCCAGATGTCTCCATATGCATGTCCGGGTCCCCCCTGCTGCCCGCGCAGCCAACTAGAGCTCGGCCACCCTGCACAGTCTGTCCCGTGGGGGCCACGGGGCTTCTCCAGTTTGGTGCTAACTTCCGTGAGAAGCCCTCCTGGTCCCCGAGACACGGGCTGCCGGTCCCCTCCTGACCTCCTGGCTCCTCTCAAATGATGCTGTGCTTGGGACATCCTCCCTCACCAGGCCCCTGCTCCGTGTCAGGGCGGGGGAGGGACGGAGCTGAGGAAAGGGTTTGGGGTCAGGGAGGAGCGTAGGAGGGAGGAGATGGTGAAGGATGACAGGGAAGGGGCTGGAAGCTGTCACCAGTGTCCTGTGACCTTGTAACACTGGCCGGCCTGATGCCTGAAATTTCCCGATAGCATCACTCCTTTGGGTCTGACTTTGAAATTTCCTCTTAGATGCAAATCAGCTTCTCAGAAGTGTAAACACTTCAATGGTAACATGGATATTCCTAGGGCGTCCCCGGGATGACCTTGGATGCTCCTAGGACGACATATGGTAAAAAGTACCTTTACACCATACCACATCATCTCAAGCAGCCCCGCGAGGCAGGAGAATGGTGGCACCCCTTTCTCAGGTAGAGTGACCGCAGCCGGTGACACGGAGGGTGGCCCCTGTGCTGGGAGGCAGCGGCCGATCCCACTTCCTGACCTCAGAAAGAGCGTCCGCACCATCCGTAGACCCTCACGTGTTTAAGCTGCTTATGGTCAGGCCCTAGGAAGAGCCTAATAAGAGCCGGAGGCCGTTTCTAACGAGGACTGGCGGTCGGAGGTGGGGCTGCACCGGCAGAGCTGGAGGCAGCAGAGCTCTGCCCTGGGAACCGGGCAGCACCTGGGGAAGCCTTAGGCTGGGAGGCTGGCGCAGCACCCAGTCCAGCCTGCGTGTCGCTCCCTGGGAAGTGCGGCTACAGACCTTCTGAGCCACAGCCCTGGGGAAAGGTAGAAATAAAGAGAATGTCCCACTCTTGTCACTTTCAACAAAATGCTGCGGGAGCGAGCTGGGCCCAAGCAGAGCTGGCTGTGTGTGCAGAAGGGGAGGGGTGCCGCGTGCCCCCTTACGGCCCATGCGGCGGCTGGAGGAGAGTTCTTCCAAAGCTGAGACCCAGCAAGCCGCCGTCCCCCAAACTGAGAGTTATAAATGGCCGCTGTGAGCCGGAGCTCTGGTGGAAGAGAAAACCGTGACCCCAGCATTTATCAAGCCCTTTTATTGAGAGTCCTGGCGGACAGCAGGAGTCTGCGCCCCACAGAGATCAGATAAGGGTGTTATCACCACAGTCACCCGTTAATTTACCAGCTAAGGGGGCGGGTCAAGCTTCAGGGGCTAGTGAGTCAGACACACAAATATTCCGCTTAAAAGCTACGTCCAGACGTGAAGAAATGTGGCTGCGGTGATTTGCTCACTGAGATGCTCAGGAGCAAACAGACCAGCAGCCGATCGGGTTCGAGGGAACCGTGTCTCTGCAGAGTTCGCCCTGCAGCAGCCTGAGGCTGGAAAGCCCGGTTCCCCAGCCCCGCCAAAGAGGCAAGGACCCTCCCGGGCTGGAGCTAGAGACACAGGGGACGTGTCCAAGGAGCGTCCCGTACGGTCGAGGAGCGGCTCCCCCCGTCCCTGCCCGGCAGGGCTGACCATCGCCATGGACGGGTCATCGGTTCCTCTTCCCCTTTCCTGGACGGAGGGGGGATCATCTTCCCTGGTGGTTATGTTAGCTTTTCTGCATGGTGGAGCCGACCTGGGGCGGGGGCGAGGCCTTGCCAGTCACCCAGCATTGAGAGGCCTGGCAGCAGCGACCGGGTGGCATTTGGGGGCTGCCGTGGGAGTCGGGCGTGTGTCCTGTCGGGCGGAGTGGGGGCGGAGTGGCAGAGACAGCTGGCCCTTCAGTCGTCTCCAGCAGCCCTTCTGCACGTCTGCGTGGTGAGCAGCGTGTCCCTGCTGGGCTCAGAGGGACAGCGTGCAGTGGACGCCATGCCCAGCCCCGGGCAGTGGTTACGGCCAGGGGACTGAATTCTGACCCCTGAGATGCCAGCAGCAGATTTTGTGTGAAGCTTGTAGGGAGACGACTGTCCTGCCCGGTTCCCTCCCCGTCATCCTGGGACGGAAGATGGTGTGAGAAGCAGAGCCTGAGTGTGAGCGAGGCTGCCCCGTCGCCCAGGCGTGCTGGCCTCCTGGTCTCTGTCACGGGAGGAGGCACGCCCTGCAGTTTGTTTAAGGAGCTGGGTTTGCTGAAGCCGAACATAATTCTTAACTGGTTCAAGCTCATCACTTATATTCTATGAGTCTTCATTTAAAGACTCTGTAAAATGGGGACAGAAAGTACCTATGTCCAGGACTTGTTATGAGAATTTAAGTGGAATAAAATATTTTTAAAGTCCAGCCTATCAAGTGACAATTGCTGAGCTAATAGATACTATTACTGCATTTACTACACTCACTTCCTCGTTATTATTATTACACAGCATCCGTGACCAGTCGGAGCCAGATCCCAGCGTAGGCGCTCTGACTGCCGCGGCCCCACGTTTGCACCCTATCGTCACATTAGTTCTCAACACCTAACATTACTACGTATACTCAAGGCGCCAGAACAGAGGACGGGGAGGTTTTGTTTGAGGTCCAGCACCAGGAAGGTTTACTGCCAGCAGCAGAAAGAGCTCGGGGCAAGGTCAGGCCCCTTCTGCAGAGGGACAGAGTGCATGCTGTGGCCTTGGGGCCGCCAGCCCTGGCACAGCTCCTGGCTGGGGCAGCACAGAAGCAGCCATAGGTGGCCACGGGTGAATGAGGCTGTCTTCTGATAAAGCTTTATTCACAAAACAGGCAGCGGGCTGGATGTGGCCAGAGGGCCACGATCTGCTGGCCTCCGGCCTGCAGGGATGATGCACTGTGAGGAGGGACACACGACAGGACGAGGGGTCCCCAGTTCTGAGCCGTGCATCCCAGCCTGCCCCCCACCTGTCTCCCTGGCTCGTCCTGGGGCTCTTAGAGCCAGTCAAGTCCAGCTCGTGGCCCCCTGCCTTCCACACCCCCGCTTCACCCCAGAGCTCCTACCCACCCTTTGGTTCCCAGCCTGATACTTAGAGGGCACATCCTCAGAAAGCCTTCCTGACCTCACACCCCAGGAGGAGCCCCGCCTCTCACACACTCTGCCCAGGTGTTGGGAGGCCGAGGTCACGGTCAAAATGCTCAGGGTTAATCAGGGAGGATCCCAGGAGCGGGAGCTTCGGGCTGGAAGTTGGATAAGATGGGGGCTGGTGGGGTGGGAGGGAGAGGAAGCAGGTGTCCGGGGCCCCAGGGCAGGACAGGTGGGGGTCAGCCCTGGCCCCCAGCGGGGGGCACCTGCCAGCCCTGGCTCTGGTGCCCCTCCCGGAGCTGGTGTCTCCAGCAGGCTTTTAAACTTGGCAATGAAAAGCACGACTCTATGGGCACCAGAAATTGGCTAAACTCATTAGTTTTATTCTTAATAGAAAATTAATGCTGGGATGAGTGAGTCAGCTGCAGAGAGGACCTCTGGTTTCAGACATGAAAAAAAGGCAGGGCCATTTCCTGATGTTGACGGTTATTTCTGTCTTTACTACATCACAGCAGAAGTAAGGTTTTTTTGTTTGTTTGTTTAAAGAAGATGTTGGGGGTAGGAGTTTTATTAATTAATTAATTTATTTATTTTTGCTGTGTTGGGCCTTCGTTTCTGTGCGAGGGCTTTCTCCAGTTGTGGCAAGCGGGGGCCACTCTACATCGCGGTGCGTGGGCCTCTCACTGTCACGGCCTCTCTTGTTGCGGAGCACAGGCTCCAGACGCGCAGGCTCAGTAGTTGCGGCTCACGGGCCCAGTTGCTCCATGGCATGTGGGATCCTCCCAGACCAGGGCTCGAACCCGTGTCCCCTGCATTAGCAGGTGGACTCTCAACCACTGCGCCACCAGGGAAGCCCCAGAAGTGAGTTTTCATCGTCTTCTCTTTTGTAGGGGAAGCATAGCTTTACAGTCCCAGAAATTTCATTTTTCTCCAGAGGAGGAAGAGAGGCCACCAGCCCTCGTTTTGCTTCACCCTCCACCCAGCTCTTTCCCTCGCTCGTGTCGTTAAGGTGACAGTACTGTGGGGCCGGTCCTGCCTCCAGGGTCAGGGAGCTGAGGGCAAGGCCGTGGAGCATCTGTGCAGCCCAAGAGGTCAGCTTTCCTCTTCGTGTCCTAACCTGCCAGCAGCACCTGGTTCTGGAGGCTGAGCCTTGGCAAGTGGAGTCAGGGGAGGAAGATAGAGAAGAAGGAAGAAAAGAAGGGAGGAGGGGCAATGGAAGGAGGA
>NC_041229.1:344857-382088 GCF_002837175.3 Physeter macrocephalus
GGAGAGGGGGAGGAGGGAGGGGAGAGGGAGGGGAGGGGAGGGGAAGGGGAAAGGAGAGGGAGGGGAGGGAGGGGGAGGGGCCCTAAGTAGCATCTCTGAGAGCCCGACCATGAGCTAAGCACATTAAGGGCTTTACCTATTTAATCTTATTTAAATTTTGCAACAATCCTCTGAGACTGGAGTGATTTCCTCCACTTTGCAGAAGGAGAATCTGAGTGTCAGGGAGGCAGGTGAAGTCAGAACGCGTGAGACTCCAAGGGAGGCCTGTGCCATCTGCCCTCACGGCCCCCTGCCCCCCACACCCGCCCTCCCCATGCCTGCTGCTCAGACCCCACCTGGAGCCCAGGCAAAGGGTCCCTGTACTCAAGGAGAAGCAGGGGGCTCCAGAGAGGGCCCGGGGGCTCACAGGAGCTTCTGTGAATGTGGACAGGTCCCTGGGAGGATGGGCAGCCCGGGGGCCGCGGGGCCATCAGACTCCAGCCCAGCACACTGCCTGCCCCATTGGAGGAGCATCCAGCTCCGAAACCAGCTTTCCACTCTCCACCCAGTCACTGCAGCCCTGTGACCTGCCTGAGCACCTGCGAGGGGGTCGCCCGGCCTCGGAGCCTCCTCCAGGGGCTCCACAGGGAGGGCCAGTGACGCCTGCTTCCGTGTGGAGGACCAGCTGCCTCGGTGGTGCTGGCCTCAGCTGCCCTCCAGAGCAGACACGGTGAATCGGGCCACACGGTCCCCCCCGCAGCACGGGCTACAGGCCAGGCATCAGTGTCAGACACAGGCTCAAGTCCACACCTGACCCTCACTGTCCGTTACTTCAGGCAAGACGTTCACCCCCAGCCTCGGGCTCCGCGTCCACGGGTGTAATCACAGCCCTACACGGTCACCGTAAGGAGTGAAGAGGTCACCACCACCGGGAGGACCGTGGGCCTCACATGCCCCAGGGCGTGTGAGTAGCTGCAGCACACTCAGGCCAGGGTCCTGCTAGCATGGGGTGTAGGGAGGCTGTCTGTCTGCTGGGCTCTCATCCCTCCCCTATAACCACCACACTTCACCCATCACCAGGACACCACTGAAATGTGGCTCCCTCCCCCCAGAGCAGGAGACCGGGGTCTGTGGGAATTCTATTGGCGGATGTGGCACCCACGAGGTCTCCCCCTGCAGCTACTCTCACCATCCCCCTAGCCTCCCCTCCTGCCTGGGCAGGACTGACAGGATGGAAAAGAGAACAGCCCCGCAGGGCACCCAGGGTCCCTGAGCAAGGGCCACCGGGACCACACCCCAGCGTGGAGGAGCTCTGAGCCCCTGTTCTCCTAGAAGAATTCTCTTCCATAAGTGAACTGGTGTTGTGTTCGAATCCAGGAGGAATGATCCTGCCCTGCCCTTGGAAGCTCCCAGGAGCTTAAGAGATTGGCTGACAACCTCCTGTGACAGCCTGAGTGCCTCCAGCACAACGTCTCCCTGGTGTGAACTGGCCTGAGAGCTTTCACACGGTCTTTTAGCGAGAAGGATGTGAGAGAGAGAACTATGCTGGTCCACATCCGCACTTGCAGGTGCATCTCGCTGTGATCGGGGAGGGTGTCAGCCGGCTTAACACCTCCAGCAAGAGGCCTTTGAGAAAAGATTCAGAAAAGCGCTGCCTTAATCGTTGTCACATCTCGAACAGACATGATTCCCACCTTCTCTCGGGGCCATCGAATGAATGAGCGCTCCTGCAAACGTCCAAATCCTCAGCGCTGAAATGCATCCTTATCTAGACGTCCCGAGCCAGAGCCAGCGCTGTGGGAGCGTAAAGGTCAGGACTGAGCCAGCCCCCGGGCATCGTTCTGAAGGATTGGATCATAAGTGCACTCGCCCTCCAGGGGCTCCTCTGCTGGAGTCGTTAATCCATCAGCAAAGTGAGGGTGTAGATCTTCCGAGGGCTTGAGCCCACCAGGAATAATTCGGAATAAGCTGGGAATTTTAAGCGCCTGCGTTACTTGGGGCTGATGGACCCTTGTTTGAAAAGGACCCAAGATTAGTTCTAATCAGGCACAGTGAGGCTGGCAGATCAGGAGGCGACTGTCCCCAAAGGTAGGTTGCTACTCAGGGTTCCCAAGAGGAGGGTGCCTGGGGGAGCTCCAGGATCCAGAAGGAGCAGAGGAAACCGGAGCAAAACCCTTGCTTGTGGCTGTCGGGGAAGGAACGGGTGGGGCAGCTGGGCAGGCCGAGGATTGGACGTTTGGATGACACCTTTCAAGTATAAAAATTCAAACACCGTGAAAACCGCCCCCAAAAGGGAGAAGAAGAACCTTCCTGGCCTGGAGATGCCAACGATTGACTCTGCGGTGACCCACCTTCCCGAGCAGCCCCGTGATAGATGTGTGCATATAATTTTCTACAAATGGCATCATTCTATACAAGCTGTTCTACCATCTTGTTTCATGCAAAATGTCATTCAAGGATTTCACTTGAATCACCACTTTTAAGAGTTACAGTGTCTTGCTGGTGGCGATGTAAATTGGTGCAGCCACTGTGGAAAACAGTATGGAAGTTCCTCAAAAAACTAAAAATAGAACTACCATACCACTCCTGGGCATACACCCGATGCTGTACATGAGAATCTCCTGTTCAAACACTTGGCCCATTTTTCTATTGGGTTTTGTCCTTGTTCTTGCTGATCTGAAAAGGCAGTGGTGCCCAGTGGTTATGAGTCCCGGCTCCACCTCTTCCAACCTGTATAGCCCTGGACAAGAGCAGACCTCCCTCTGTGTCTGCATCCTTCCCTGGCATGGTGATAACGTCCTCGTCCTCCTGGAGGCTCTGTGAGGATCACGTAAGTTAGTGAGTCCGACACAGATAAGCCCGTGCCTAGCACAAAATAAGCATTCAGTGACATGTTAAAGCCGGGGTGAAATGCAAAACATTTTGACAATCGTGTAGCACAAGCATCTACCAATTAGGATGAGCATCGGCTGTGCCCTTGGGCAGGACCCTTCAGGCACGAATCTGCATTTTCCTGTGTGGGCGGCAGGGGAGGCGGGTCCTAGGGGAGCTGGTGACAGGGGAGAGGTCACTCGGAGCCCAGGGAAGCAGCTCTTTGCCAGCTGGTCTGGAAGCCGAGCAGCATCCTGGCCTGTGGTCCAGCTGCACCGCCCCTGCAGGCCAGGTGACGTCAGCAACCTGCCACCTGTGAGACTTCTCACCTGATGCTCGGTTTTGCCCACGGTTTCTAAAGGTTTAAAATGTTATGTGATCAGAAGTATCAACCTTTTTCTTCATGCTTTTGAAAGGCCTTACCCACCCAAAGATTATACAAATATTCTCCCATGTTTTCTGTCCTCTTTTAACACGTAAAATCTTTGAGTGAATTAACATTTTCTGTTGCTGTTTAGTTTTTTAAACAGACTCCTTTTTATTGCAGGAACCATACCCTACGGGTTGCAATTTAAAATATACATATATGTGTACATAATGTAATGTCTATTCTATAATATATGGTATATGTAAGATATAATACATATTCGTGTGTGTGTATAATATTATACCTCTCATGTAACATAAACGTACCCGCAGCAAAGCACCAAGGGCCTTCAGCTGCCCGGTGCCGTGGCACAGACCCGGGTGGCGGCCCGTCAGCGAGACTGACCCTCGGGCCACCCACACCCCCCTCGTGGCACACTCGGTGCCCAGCCGGTCAGCGCTCGTCGCTCCCGCCCACGTGGGGAGATCCCACAAGGACGAGGATGAGGTTCTTACAGCTCCTCATTCTTCCGCAGTTTCCAAGCGCAGGGCCTGGCGTGTGGTGGGAGACACACAGGCGTCTGTTCAGAGGGGAAGAGACAGACAGACAGACACATGGAGGAGAGAGCGGAAGGTGGGCTCCAGACTCTGCTTTCCCACCACCGCCCTAGCCCCTCACCCACGTGCTTCCCCAGAAATGGGTGCTCAGCACAGGTGGCTGAATTAAAGTGAACAGAGGTGAGTTGAAGGGGGCTGTTTGGCCCCAGGTCCCAGAGCCCAGAAGCACTCCCCCCGGCCCCCAGCCCCCAACGCTGCCAAAGTTGAGTTATTCGTCTCCTGGGGTGAGAAGCTCCTGGAGAACAGAGACCGTGGGCCACCACCGTTACCTCCCCGCTGTTACGTCCTACCTCAGCTGTGCTCAGAGATGTTTGGGGAATGAAGCAGGACCCTCAGCACCCTCCCCAGCCTCGGTGTCCCCCATCCACACGTTAGAGTCACTGACCTGTGAATTACCATCGATGGAGGGCCAGAGACGCAGTTAAGGGGGAGATGGGGTCACAGCCCTCGCCTCGCGGACCCGGACCTCACCCACGTGACAGCAGCAGCTCAGCTCCCCGCAGGGCCAGGGCTCCCCCCCTCCGCCCCCGGCCCCCCTGCCCCAGAGAGGGTGGTCACCGTCACGGACCGCAGTCGCCTCCTGCTCACGGGACCTGCGCCAGGAGGACCAGGCCCTGCTGGACCTCATGGCCCGCACCGCAGGCCAGGAGCAGAGGAAACCCTCTCTCTGCGTCCTCTGGGAAAGTGCATTCTGGCCAGAGAACGCTCGGCTGAGCTGTCGCACCCGGGACACAGCAGCCTCCTGAGTCCGGAAGCCCCGGCTGATCACCGCGCCTCTGCAGCACAGACCCCGCACTCCGGACAGACCGGGGAAGAGACCCAGGCGAGGCAAGCTGGCCAACAGCTCCCTGGGCCTTCTCACTCCCTCTCCCCTTCCGTGCCTGAAAAACGGAGGCGTCCACCGAGAGCACAGCAGCCAGCTGCCAGGGAGCCAGCGAGGACCCGGGGTTCAGAGCCTCCTCTGCCACCTGCTGACCACCCAGGCCTCGGGCCAGGCTCACCTCCCTCCCGGGCCCTCCCTCCCTGTCTGCCAGGGAGGACCATGACCCTCACCCCGGCCGCTGTCATATAAAGGACAGTTTTCCTGCCTGGCATTTCTAAAACTTCACCCTCTCTCAGTTCCCAAGAGAACTTTCTAACCTCATCGCCCCCGCGTACCAACCACAGCAGACCACCTCCTGCAGGTAATACAATTCCCTTTCAGGTGTGATCCCACAGCAGTTTTTACCTCTACACTTCTCGTGTTACCTGATTTCCATATTTTATATTTTCCTCACTATGTGATATTTTACACCCAGTTTAACTCAGGGGTATGTACATACTATGCACCCAGTGAGTACTTCTTGATGGATGAATAAATGAATTCCTTCATAAATGAACGAGTAACCCCAGCTCACCTTGTCCCTCTCTGTAAAAGGGGAATAACAGTGAGTCGGAGAGTCAATGTGAGGAGAAATTGAAATACCCTGAGTAAAAGTGCTTTAAAGCAATTTGAAAATAACTGTTCAAATGTGGATTATTATTAAATAATCATCACCTGTGTTCTCCGGCAGCAAGAATGCTGTGACAGCACGAGGGCCAGGGACCGGGTGGGGAGACCATCCAAAACCCAGGATGTGAGTGTCGCTGAAGCAGTGGGTTGGGTTGGGTTTTTCAAGGCGGAATAAGTCTTCTGTCCCTGAGGTCACCCCTCGCTGAGGCCTCACCCACGCCCAGAATGTTTGGAAAAGAGGCCAAGGAAGAGAAACAGGAGGGAGGGTCCCTAGAAGGATGGGGGTGCCGCACCACAGTCCTGGCGGGAGGAGAGGTTGCAGCAGGTGACCCGGGACCCTCACTCCACAGGGAAGCCCCCCAGGTGCACGACAGAGGGGCCTCATCCCCCAACCCCTTCAGCGGCAGCATCTTCTAAGGACCCCTGCAATCTGTACAAAGGCTCCGAGGGTGAGAGAGCGCGTGAGTCAATGGGGGAAAAACACGACAGGGCCCGAGATCCTGAACTCTTCCGATTCCCCGGTGGGAGTAACCTGGTGGAGGGCTGTGAGGCTAAGGACCCCGCCTCCTGCAGGGCCTCTGCGGCAGAGACAACGGGCGCCTTTCCTTAGATGGGACGATCATCCTCTGAGTCCAGGGTGGGGACGCCTGCCCTTCCAGAAACCCCTGGAACAAAACACAGCGGAGCAGGAGCCGGGGTGCAGGAGGGAGGCCCCACCCGGGGTAAGACCCAAGAGGGTGAGCACGACCTTGCAGACAATTAAGGAGCCGTTCGGGTGTCTGAGAGACGCAGCCAGACTTTAGTAAAGGGGCAGAGTCACTTTATAAAGGCACCGTGTCCCCCCCGTTCTTAGGTGACGTCACACTGAGTCACTGAAATCCCACCGCGAGGTCGGGAGAAACGTGCGGACAGACCGCAGGTAGAGAAGTAAATCTGAGCGCAGCCGTCTTTGCCGCGGGCGGAGGAGGGTGGAGCAAACGCAGAATCCCTCCATCCCTGGGGTTCCAGGTGGTGAACTAGTTAGCCTTGATCTGCTAGCATCGCAGTACGTGGAGTTCGCTCTTTAAGGCGAATCTGTAATTTTCACCAGAACTGTCTTCAGAAAGGCTACCCCCAGGACCGAGCATTGGAGGGACAGCCGATCGTGCATCTGGAGGTGGCCTTTCAGTTACTGGCATGTGACAGCGGGCACCTGGGGCTGCCAGGAAGGGGGACCTCAGCGCACATCCCAGAGGAGCATCACTCAGGGCAGAGCAGCATCTGTCTAAAGCTTCGGACTCACTCTCGAGGCGGGCTACATTACTTCCAGCAATTATAAGTCAACACAGGAAAATAATTAAAACTGAGTTTAGGGCTTCCCTGGTGGCGCAGTGGTTGAGAGTCCGCCTGCCGATGCGGGGGACGCGGGTCCGCGCCCCGGTCCGGGAGGATCCCACATGCCGCGGAGCGGCTGGGCCCGTGAGCCATGGCCGCTGAGCCTGCGCGTCCGGAGCCTGTGCCCCGCAACGGGAGAGGCCACAGCAGTGAGAGGCCCGCGGACCGCCAAAAAACAAAACAAAACAAAACTGAGTTTAATCGAATAGCGAAGGCAGAAGAAATCACGGCCTTTTCCAGTATTCTCGCCATCACACCCGCAATCCTGGAGTCCTCAGAGGTCCGTCCGCTCAGGTGCATGCCGAGGACCGCGGTGGCCGCCGTGAGGCTCCTGTGACGGTTTCCCTCAGAGTGTGAGGAGGGAAGGTCCTCCCTGAAGCAGAAGTGCAGTGGCTTCGGTAAATGCACACTCAGTCAAAAATAACAGGGCCCACGTTCCTTTTCCTCCTACGACGCACACAGACAGTGCAACTTGCGGTGAGGACAGTCCTCAGAATGAAGGAAATACAGGACAGTTTTAAGGGCCGATCTGGGCCGGGCACTGAGCACAGCACCAGGACCACTGGGGTCCCTCCTCAGGGCGCCCACAGGCCACAAAGAGATGGGGGAGCCGTGGGGGTCACCTGAGAGCCGTGCGGCCGGGCGGGCTGGACACGGGCACCCCGGGGGACACAGCATAGGTGCCCAAGCCGAGCTCGGAGGCTGAGGAGCTGGCCCCACGCGAGCAGGGAGGAGGGTCACGCGAAAGGGAACCGGAGACGCGATGTCCGCAGAAAACAGAGCGTGCAGCACCCTGGGGGCAGGAGCGGAGTTTCACGGGGCTGGAGGCCAGGGCTGGGGCGGAGGGGTGACTGGAGGGGTCACAGGAGGTGGGTCAGGAAGGCCCAGAGTAGAGCTGGGCTTTATCCCTGGGCAGCGTGTAGTCATCGGCGGGTTCAGACCAGAGGGACGATGGGAAGAGAGTCATGAACCGTGAGAGCTGGGGGGCGGCTGGAGCTTCCGCGGTGCCAGGCGAGACCCGGTGGAGCTGGAACCAGAGAAGGGCCGGAGAGCCGTGAGTGTGCTGGAGGACACAGGAGGCGAAGCCGCGGGCGGGGGGCGGGGGGGTGGGACCCTGGGGCACAGGACAGGGCAGGCCGGTCTCCAAGACGAGGAGGAACAGGGTCCGACAGGCCACGTTCCAGCTGTTCTCTGTCGGCCCCGGGGTTGGGACGCCATCCACGGACCAGCGCCCATGTGCTGGGCCCAGCCGGTCATGGGAGGGAGGACACAGCGCCTGGAGGAGCTCTCAGGGTCGAGGAAACGCAGACGATGGGCTCTGCCTTCCCTGCCAGGCTGCCCTCAGCTGACCGCCGATGTGGCCGTGCACCCTGCTGCCCTGCGTCCAGGGCCCTCCCTGGCCTCCCTCAGGTCAGCCTGCTCGTGCTGAGAGCTTCTAGGCCTTGGATGCCGGCTCTGAGAGGAGGCCTCTGCAGCCCCGTAAGTAATGCTCTCAGAGTCCCCAGGCCCTCCCGCCAGGCCTGGGCTGCAGGCAGCAATTCCTGAAAGGCTGCTCCAGGCGTCCCAGACCATGGCCGCCACCCGCTCGTCCCCTGCTCTGTCCGTCCCGCAGACAGAGAGCTGAGAGCTCCCCCCCGGGTGTGAGCGCGCGCGCGCACACACAAGCACGCAAAGACGCACACGTGTTTCCCAGTCTACTCAGCACCCTCTTCCCTTGCTCTGTTTTGGAACCTCCAAGGTGCACTCTTAAAACAATGGGATCCCGGATTCGTCAGGACCTGCGTGAGCTAAAGCCACCTCCTCCTTCTGCAGGGGAGCAAGCAGAAGCTCCTACAAGTCCCAGCCCCACCCCCAAGCCCTGGGACCCCAGCCATCGTCCCTTCTCACCCGAGACACTCTGTTCCCACCTCTCTCTCTCCGGATGCTGACAAGGCGGAAAGGCATTCCTAGGGGTCTCTGCTCATCATGTGAATCAGCCTACACAGCCCCGCCCCAGTTCCTGAGAGCCCCGTGCAGACAGACGGGCGCTCCAGCCTTCGAAGACCCACCAGAGCAAGTGGGTCAGCTATCGGTCGCAGGAGGGATCACTGGCTGAAGACGGACTGAACAGGGTCTGGAAGGTGAGCTCGGGAGGCGTCCAGGACCAGAGACCACAGGCCGGCTGCCCTGCTGTTTAGCAGTGGTTGTCATTCTAAACACGGTGTTCGTTATTCCGCTGTGTGGATTCTAATTAACTGTCAGAAACGCATTGTTGAGGGATGATGGATTATTCTGGGGAAACTATTAACATAACCGTTCACGTCTGCCTACGTGCAGCCGGGCCCAGAGCAGGTGGCTCTGGTGACGCTGGGCACCCCGGGGCAGCCACTCCATGCCGGCCGCTGGGAGGATGGTGTCAGCGCCGCCCCAGCTGCCCCACGGGACAGGGACGCGGCCTCCTGGGGCACCCACAGCAGACCTGGGGCGGCTCGGTGCCGGCCCTGAGCGGGGAGGGCACCCGTGGCCTGAAGCCCGGGCCGAACGCAGGGAGACGGGGTGACTCGGGGCAGACACGGGGTCGGCGGTGGCTGCGCCACACCACGTGCACGAGGTGGGGCGCGGGGCTTGCCGCGAGAGCCACGGGTGCAGAAATCGTCTCTCTACACTGACCTCTAAGGCTCTTCTTTGCTTTACGTGGGTCACACTGTTCAATTCTAACCAACACGTGTTAAAAGATTATGTGCGTCGGGGTTCTCCAGGGACGCAGAACCAAGAGGAGAGAGATTTCTTCTAAGGGATTGGCTCTCGGGATTGCAGGAGCTGACAAGTCCCAGATCCTCAGGGCAGGTTGGAAATTCAGGGAAGAGCTGGTGCTGCCATCCTGAAGTAGAACCCTTTCTTCTTCTGGTCTTAAGGCCCCCAGCCAAACGGATCAGCCCCTCCCCACATTATGGAAGATACTCTCTTTACTTCTTTGCTGTCCACTGATCGTAAATGTTAATCACATCTACAAAACACCTCCCTGGCATCTGGACTAGCATCTGACTGAGCAACAGACACCATAGTTGGCACAAAAATTAACCGCCACGAAGAAAACATGGGCAAACCAACCCAAACTCAATCAGGAGAGGGAAAACACACTCATTGGACCATGTCCTATGGAAATTACTTAAAGGAACCACAGATACTGGTCACTCTCCTAATACTGTATCTCACCGAATCTAAGACACTAACAATTGCATTGTATTTTTTATTGTATGTACTATTTATTAAGAAAGAAGGGAATTCCATGGCGGTCCAGTGGTTAAGACTCAGTGCTCTCACTGCCGAGGGCCAGGGTTCAATCCCTGGTTGGGGAACTAAGATCCCGTGAGCCAAGCAGTCAAAGAAAAAAAAAAAAGGAAAGAAAAGACTGCCAATTAAACTAGGTGCAATGCATTCTTATGACATAATTTGTATTCTATATTTGTTCAAAGAGCTGTTTAGGCTTATTTTGGCAAATTTTTTATTATATATTACTCTTTTACACATGCAAGAAGAAAACTATCCGTTTGATAAATTGGCTAAGATGTTCTTAAAACTTCTTCCCATTCGGAATCCAACTCTCCTGATTCAGGGCCAGTGACGTTCAGGTTTTTCTACGCGATGTCATCTGTGCCGTCACAAGCTTGGCTGGTGCAACACCTTTAAAGGAAACTATATTAGAACTAAAAGCCTTGGAAGCCCAGAGCAGGTTTGCAATCACGCACAGCTGACCAACTTTGGCTCCTGCTTTGGGAAGGTTACCACACACGCCTGGTCCTCCCTCCCCCACGGCAGTTTGATTCCCGTGGGTTCGAAAACCCACCTGCATTGTCCTCTGGGCGCTTTTCTAGGCCAGGCTGCAGGTTTGGAGGCTGGAGCCCTGGGCATCTGTGCATGTGCCAGCGGCGAGTACTGGGGTGGTTCACACCCAGTGGAAGCCCCCGTGGGAAGTTGTGACACCATCCGCGCAGGAGTGAAATCCGGGGGCAAACGAAACCAACCACATCAGGTAATTACTGAGCTCGCTCTACCAGCTGCACCTGTAACCCACACGCCTCCCGTCACGTGGCTCTGCCCCTTCCCCATTGTACAGGTGACAGGCAAGGGTCAGAGGAGTTAATGACTTTCCCAGTTTACTCCACGTCACTGACGAGAGTGAATGACAAGGGAAAGGGGCTGCTCTCACCAAGCCCCTCGGGAAGAGGACAGTGGTCTGCAGCGCCTGGCCCACCTGTGGAAGGCCCTGATGATCCTGCTGAAGTAGATGGGGGGCCACACTAAGAACTCGAGGACGGCAGGCCTGCGCAGGGAGGGGCTGGCGCCGGGGGCAGGAACGCCCATCACGACGCTGGTGTTTCTGGGCAGAGTCCACAGTGGGCGGCCCCCCCAGGGTTGGTACAGGAGGGGCATCCCCACACGCGCCGGACACTAGCCCCGTTAACACGCACTGGCGGATTTCTGAGGTCTCGTCTCTGCTTTTCCTTCTCTGGACACAGGAGTCCTCTGATGAGATTAGCCCCTCCCCAAATAAGGGAGTTCTTTATGTCAGTAGGAGAGAAAGAAAATCAACGTCTCAACCAACAGAAAGATCACTAATGTTTTACTCCCCCGGATAAACTCTACGAAATCCTTATCGATCTTAAATGTGCTACTGGACAAATACATCTTCCAAAAAGCGGCCTTTTAGAAGTTTGCTCTGACTGTATAATCAGGTACAAGGTTTGCCCCCCGCTCACCGGCTCAACCCCACAAGGTCGCCCTCTCGCACCCGCACTGACCCCCGGGAACACCCAGAGGGAGGTCAGCTCGGCCGTTTACAGGAGCAGAACCCGTGATGATTGTGTGTGTGCGTGTGTGGTGAGCACGCCCTGCTCCCTTCCGCAGTGCAGTTCTCACTGATGACAACGTCTTATGAGTGTGCTGTTCCCTGGCCAGTAACCTGTCATCGGGTGGGGTCCGGAGCCCAGGTGTTGGGGGAAATTGTCACTAGAGGGATGTTTAACTCGGGACCTTAGGCAGCAAAGGGCTCACTGAGGACACACAGCCCGCGTTCTGCAGTGAAACCAGGCAGAGGCTGCTCAGCGGCCCCACCCGCTGTGCAGACACCGCACACTGTGCTCCTCCCGTGGTCATTCAAGCTCTCTGAGGGCCGCATCTGGCAGGACAGGCCCTGATCCCTGTGGATCCAGGTGCCGTGGCTTCCCCCTGACACCTCTCTGAGGCCCGGCCACCCCTCCCTGCGCACACGCAGCTCTGCCCCCGCACCGAGCACACCACCCACACCTGCGGTCCCCTCCCTCCTGGGCTCCTGCTGCACCACCCCCCCCCATCACTTTTTCCCAGGGAAGGCACATCTCATCACGGAGGCAGGCCTCCCAGGACCTCGACCTCACTAAGGACCAGGGACTGGGGCCGGCCTGCCCTGTGCACGTGCCGCCCTGGAAGGTGGGCACATTAAGGCCCTCCCCACCCCTCAGGGGGTGGTGATGCTCGTCCTACACACAGGCCAGGAGGATGGAGCCCAGCGTGCCCAGGAGATGGCTGGCTCAGCAGTGCACCTCCTTGCCGGTCTCCCTCCCCCAGCCCCTCACCCCGGTTCTGGCATCACTGTCCAAACAAACAGCTTCCAAGCCCTTCCCTCAGGCCCGGCCTCCGGGGGAAACCTCGGTAGGACAAAGCCTACAGCACTATGTATCTAGACAGTACAACCGCCGAGAGAAGCTCAAGCCTTTGGAACAGGTGAGATGTCGAAGAGAAGGTGCGGAGGGCGGAGACAGGGGCTCGCACTGACTCAGGGCAGCAGAGGAAGGGGCCGCGCTGGTCCTGGTGGTGTGATGGACGACCTCCCCCCGGAGGTGCCGGGGCTGCGGGTGGCGGGTGGGGAGTGCAGCTTCCCCGCTGGGAGGCTGGACGGACAGCCCCCTCCAGACACTGGCGTTTCATCCACATAGCCGATCTGGAAAAGGGGATCCGGTCTCTGGCCTGTTCCCTGCTGTTTCTTAAACAAACACAAAGCACATTTCTGCTGCGGAGGATGCTCCTACCTGTCATGCCAGGAGATAAAAACCAAAGACTAAAGGCAACCAAGCAGAAGTCCGTGGAGCCGGGTGTACGGTGGCTCCAGCCCCCTCCCCTCGGGCTCAGTCCTGCCCTCAGCCACCTCCCATCCCTGGGCTGATCTCTGCAGAGGTTAAAGGGAACCCTGGGGGGCAGGAGGGGACAGGAGGATGCAGTGCCACCAGGACAGCAGGGGAGCCGCATGCATGAAGGGAGGCCGGGAGGGGAGGCTGAGGAAACGGCCTTGATCTGCATTCCGGCCTCCGGTGACCTTGGAGGAAGCTTGTGTGCAGGATCCAGCAGGCGTGACGCTGAAGGCTGATACGAGGACGGGCCGGAGGGAGGCCGCGCCGGAGGGAGGCGGGCCTGGAGGGAGGCCGGGCCAGAGGAACCTGAACCGGGCGGAGGGAGAGGGAGCCGCAGCCAGGGGCGAGGCTCTGCAAAGACGGCACATGGGGGGCTTGTCAGAGGACACACAAGAGGAGGCGGACGTGGGGAAGATGCTGGAGAGACGGCCAGCCTGGGTCTTCACCACCCACGCCAGGCCACCACCCCCAGCGGGAAAGACCCAGCTTCTCCGTGGCCTACACAGCAACCAACCAAGAATCCAGCACAGACGAAGCGAATGGGAGACGAGAAGAGAGGGAGGCAAGGGAGGCAGAATTTGAGGAGCAAAAGAAGGGAAACGGGGGTCTCCACTGAGCAAACTCAGCCTTCTCAGTGAAGGAGGAGAAAACGCCGTCTGCTTGGAGTGAGGCAGACAGGGGGCGCTGCAGGGTTCAGTGGGGAGGATGCCAAGCAGAGCTCCCAGGTGGCCAGGAGCACCAGCCCTGAGGACAGAGGGCCGGCTCAGCCCGGGGGGTGCCTCTCAGGGGTGGGCCACCGGCACAGGACGCATTGCCTGTGGCCGAGAGGGCGGGGTGCTGCTCTAGCAGCTCCTCGTTGGCAAGGGGCCCACGGAGGGTCTGTGTCCCCGTCACCCAAGGGCACATCTGCAGCAGGTGCATCAGGGTCGGGGGTGCGGGGGGTGGCTCGGCAGGGCTTCCAGCAGGTGCAGCTGCGAACAGAGGGCCACGTGGCCGCGTGCACACAGCCGGTGGCGGACGCCCTCCCATGGAGTCTGAACCCGCTGCTCTCACGGGACACGCAGCCATTATTTCATTATTTGGCTTGAGATGAAAAAAGGCCAGCAAGGAATCAGGTCAAACTACGGCAGGAAACACCAACATTCCCCTGGTCCTGAAGGAGAAGGAAGGACTGTCTGAGCCTTTAAAGAATTTCAACTATTGTAAATTTCTGAGCAGCTGTAAAAAAAAAAAATGGTTTTAAAACTTTTATTACCTACTTGTGTGAACAAAGTTTCTAGTCAATTGTCTATCAGGAATTTGAATAAATTATCACTACGTCTGAGGCAGAAATGGCCTTGTAGCTTTTTTAAGCGTCAAAACTGACACACATAAAGTTATGCTCGTGAAAGCCAGCTCAACTTGCTCATTTAAAAAGTTTTATGGATTTCTAGAACTCTTCTACAAATGTATTACTTAATATCTTTCTTTAAATTGCATGTTTTAGAACTTCCCATCAACCTTAGTAATACAGAGAGAATGTGATGACCGTTTTCTCCAAGTCCCACATAGACACCCCGGAATCACTTTCAAGCCCACCCTGTGCGCCACTCAACACTGTTCTCCACGCAAGGTTGGGAGGAACCAAGGAGAACCGGGTAGGCGTGATGTTCAGGTGGCGGGCCAGCCAGATTCCACAGCTTCCCAGGGAGGCTCGGGGGGCAAGGCCCTGAGCTGCAGTTCCAGCAGCAGGAGTCCAGCCCGGCCAGGTGGGCAGGGGGGCTGGGGGGTTGTTTACCCTACCTGGGAGCCCAGACTTGGGGTTCAAATCCGATCCAGGTGAAGGCCTGCAGGGCCAACTGCATTTACCTGTCTCCTCCGCCCTGTCTGGAAGTCATCCCAGGATGCTCCAGAGGGACACCCCCACCCTCTGGAGACATTACCACACGTCCTGCAGACATGAGGCGTTTCCTTCTACAAGTGTAGCCGCTCGATTCCAGTCGCCTGAAATGTCGCCATGTTCCTTGTTCTGACTGGGACCGCTGTGTGCTCTCCTCAGCCTTGAAAACCAGCCACTCAGACACAAAGCAAGCCCGGGACCGTGGGCAGGTGGGCCGCGCTATGCCAAGCGAACGCTCTGGCCGCTGACCGGCTGAGGGGCCTCTGGCCCCCGCATTCCTTTTCTGGCCTCAGATTCCTCGTTTGTAAAATGAGAAGGTTTTACTAGATCATCTATATGGTACCTTCCAGCCCTGACATTTTCCGTTTCTGGGGTAACCAACATCCAAAAGGCTTAATTAAGTGTTGGTTCATATCATTGGATCAGAATCACTGGAATGCAGTCCCCTTGACAACAACTAAACCTGCATTGTTCACGGCCATGTCCCTGGTGCTGAGAACAGCTCTTGGCATACGGTAGGGGCTCAATGAAACTGGATGGAGGGAGGGAGGGAGGGAGAGAGGCATATGATTTCTAGGAATCTCCTGGATTCAAAGCCTTTGTTAAAGACCTTGCAAAGGCCACTCATTCAAAAAAAAAAAAAAAAAACTGAGTAGGGCATGGGGAATTAGGCCACAATGGACCAAAGTAAGTTGATCGCAGCATATTTCATATCAAAAGCACGCTGGGCAAAGAATACTGCGAGGTCAGGATTCCCAGACGGTGGGGCCAGAGAAGCTGCTGATTCTCCCTTGACTACTCTCGGAAAGTTTCTGGAAGGGGGAAGATGCAAAACCCCACTTGGAGGATGAAACTCAGCGCCAGGTGGAGGGAAAGAGTGGGCCGCCCACGCTGAAGAAGCTCTGGAGGTGGATTGGAGGCCCAGGCCCGTGGGGCCGGGGAGGCAGCTCTTGGAGGGGACGGTCCTCTCCGTGACCTGGAGCCGAAGCAGCACGCTGCAGCCTCGGCTCTTCTCCTCCGCTCTCCTCCGGGCCCTCCACGATGCCGGGAGCCCAAGGAGCCGCCCCTCCCTCCGAAGTCTGCACTGCCGGCCCCATCGCGGCCGCCCACCCGTGGCTTAGTGCCAGCAGCTGATTCCCACCCAGCCCCGGGGCCCCCTTCTCTTCTGTCACCAGGGCTGGTCCGGGAGACGCAGCCCCTCAGATGACCGGCCCGGGTGGGACCCTCCACCGGGCAGGCTCCTCTGCTTCCACGCCTGGCAGGTCTGCGTAAGAACCTCCCTCCAGGCCGGTCTCTGGAACCCACCTGGCGACCTCGCTCCCTGCTTCCTCCGTTACCGCGGGGAGGAGACCCGGCTTCCCCACCGCTGGCTCTGTTCTTGCCAGTGACTTGACTCTGAGTCCTCCGGGGCCGCCGGCGAGTCACAGGGCAGCACTCCCGACGTCTGGGCTCGTTTGCTGCTGCTGCGTGACAAGTCATCCCTTGTCACCCGACAGCTCAGGAGGTCAGAGCCCAAGGTGGGCCGGCTGCTGGAGCCCCTCACTCCTTGGCTGGCGGCCCCTCCTCCATCCTCAGAGCCACCAGCCAAGCATCTCCCAGCCGCTCTGACTGTGACTCAGCTTCCCCCACCCCGTGGCCTCCTCTCGCTGACCCTCATATAAAGATCCTCGGGACGACACCGGGCCCACCCAGGTAATCCAGGGTTATCCCCAGGTCAAGAGCCTTAATTTAATCGCCTGCACATATTCTCAGGGCCCTGTCTTTGGGACCATGACTATCTCCATACCAGGGCTCGGAGGCTCCAAACTGCCCCATAACTTCCTATCAAAGACAAGCTAAGGCCCTGACAAGGCCTGCGCGGTCGGGTCCCGTTACCTCTTTGATGGCTGCGTCCACCACCCTCCCTCGAGCTCAGCCCCAGCCTCATACACCTCCTTGGGATGCCTCAGTCACGCCAGGTCCGCGCTCTTCTCAGGGCCTCTGCCGGGAAAGCCCCGCGCTCTCGGACACACGGCATCTCCCGCTCCTTGAGCCCCTGCCTGAATGCAAGAACCCTGACGGCCCTTCTCAGCATGAAGCTCCCCCCGTGCCTGCCCTGCCCTGGCCTTTCCACCCTGCTCCTTTATTGTTCTTCTTGTCCTCAAACCCATCAGAATACTGTACGTTTTCCTTTTTTATTTCTTTACAGTCCATCTTCCCTCATTAAAGCAGTCCTGGGAGGCCTCTCCACGTCCCAGCCTGTGGACCAGCCCATGGGGCGGGAGGCCCTGAGCACCTCTGCAGCAGGTATAGGGAGACAAGGACGGTGTCTGCCCTCGAGGATGGACGTCTGGGGAGGCTGACGCAGAACAGAGATGACAGCACAATGAGGCAGGCACCGGGCCATGAAAGTGCAAAGCACCATCACCTCATCACCTCATGATTCGGTGACATCACGGGCCACCAGGGGCGGCTCCAGCCTTGACAGCCACTTCCTGGAAACAGCAGCTTTTCTTTCAAGGCCCCGCCAGCAGGCCTGTGATGACTCGGGCTCTTCCAGTAGCAGATCACAAAGCAACCCGGGACAGCCACAGCCTTGTTCAGAGCTGGGTCAGCCCATCAGAGGCCGTCACCCTTCAGCAAGGAGCTGGTCGCCACACCCCCCGCCCAGCTCACCAGGAGCCGGTGGAAGAGAGCCAGAGCCTGGAGCCGGCGGTGGCTGCCACGGCCCGCGCTCCTGTGACCGGGCTGCCCCACTTGACGGGAAGAAGGCATTTGTCGCCTTTTATGAGGATGTGTCTCTCGCTCGGCTTCAAAACCCGCGTTCCCCCGCTCTTGTCTCCTCCTGGAGACGCAGAACATGGCTGAAGTGAAAGCAATTAATTGAAGCCTTTTACTAACACCAAAGCCTTTTCTCTGTGTAGCACCAAGTTAATTATTTAATGGCACAGAAAGCCTGCTTCCTGCAGGCTGAAGCACACGGCAGAGCCAGCCTCTTCCCAATGGCCCTCCAAGGTAGGGACTCTCCAGATCGGGCTGCCGTCGGCTTTGGAAGCCCAGAGGCCGAGTCCAAATTGGAGACACGTGTGCGTCTGCAGTGCCAGGCCCTGCGCAGCCGAGGGGGCTCCCATCCCTGCCTGAGCTCACCGTCCACTTTCCCACCTCGTGGGCCCGTCCGGGAGCCTTCCTCCTGCCCCACGTGGGGCAGCAAGGGGCAGAGGAGCCTGCTGGACCACGCTGGTTCTGATCCTTGAGCAGGTGGCTCTGGGGGACATCAGTGAGAGAAGGAGGCAGAGCCCACCTCAGGCCTGTGGTCATGCTGCGGGTGGACCCGTGTGTCCTCCGCCCTATAGTCCCCCGGCCACCAGGCAGCAAGCGCGCGGTCTTGGGAGTGAATTAGCATCAATCAGACAGAATTCCTGGAGTGCCTAGGGTCACACCGCACACCGCAGGGGCAAGTAGGAATTTGCGTAGAGTCCACGTTCCAACAGCACGTGGACAAACCAGCCGGGAAAACAAGTTCCAGCTGCGTTGACACACACAGCTCTAGGAGCCACACCCGACGCCGAGGGGACAGTTCCAAGAGTGAGTCCCTGGGACCAGAGGACCCAGAGGCCTCGGCGAGCTGAGTCGGCCAGAGGAAGGCTTCACTGGGGTGGAGATGCTAGGTAACCAAACCCGACAGCCCTCCCATGGGTGGGAGGAGGGGCGTACTCGGGGCGCAGGCCCAGATGGGGCGTCAGGAGGACACCCAGCAGACCCTGCCTGGAGCAGCAGACCCACGCAAGCAAAGTGCAGGAGGCAAGCTTAGAACAAGGCCACCCAGAGGGTGAGCTGGTCAGCATTCCTACCCATCCCATGCACTGCAGCACCTCTGCCCTCACTACCATCCCCCTGCACCCCTCCCCAAAGCTGCACTCGCTGTGCCAAAGCGCTTTTCAGGTCCCGAGTCGCTCATTCAAAACAACAACCCTGTTTTATACCCATTTTACAAATGAAGAAAAGGGCCCAGAGAGGGTAAGTGTCAGGGCCAAGGTCACACAGCCAGTAAGGGTTAGAGCTGGGTTCTAAACTCAGGGAGTCTGACTCCAGAACCCACCAAATTGTTTTCATTTCCCGGTACCTTCATTCCTTCAGAAGTGCTGGCTCTTTCATTATCACCATGTGTGGCAGCAACATCAACCGGGTTTTAACAGAAAACAACCCCTCGTAGCCCAACCCCAGCAAATCCTGGCGCCGTTTCCATCCAGCCCCATCACTGAGCGGGTGTATTTGCTCCCCTACTGGTCGGTTAATATCTGCCGCTGAAGCCTGTCCGCTCCACCCACCCTAGCGCTTCCCTAGGACACCGCAACCTTCCCCGATCCAGCAGCTCAGAGAGTAACACCCCATGACCCACGGTTTTAACCGCTGTGATGGACGGCCTCCCATGGAGGAGGCCCACAGGGTCCAGAGGGAGCGACTGCTCATCCCTCGTGAGTGAAACAAGCCGGAGGCCAGCGCGGGCTCTGGGCAGGCCCAGGAGGAGCGGGCCTGGGGTAGGGCAGCGCCGGCCCCGGCGTGTGAGCTCAGACCTGGGAGAGGACATAGCCCTCAGAGCCAGATCTGCGCCCGTGTCCCCAGGTGCCTGCTGCCTCCTGCCCGGGCATGTGCTCCCTTGGACCCTGGAAATGTGGGGCCTTCAGGGCTGGTGACAATTTTGATGGGCTGCACTAAAAAATCTGTAAAGATGGTTAACATTTACCATGACTGACTGCCTAACTGCTTCTTTTTTATGTGTCTATAAAAGTGCTGTAATCAAAGCAGAGCCTCGGGACGATCAATCTGCGTGCGTCTGCAGGGAGCCCAGGAGGGGATCACGGCCCCGCGGAGGTGCGCCCAGAGGGCCTGAGTCAGGGCCGGGCCTGGCGGGAAGGACGTGGCAGGAGGTGAGAAGGACGCACCAGCTGGACACAAAGACTGGATGGAGGAGGGCAAGGGGCTGTGTGGTCACTGGCGACTCTGGGGTTTGGGGTGTGACCGGGAGAATGAAGATGCCAGAAACTGCAGGAAAGGTAGAAGGTGATGAGTTTTGTGTTGAATACGATGAGCCGGACATACAGCCATCCTGGAGCTTAGGGGAAGAGGAAGAGCTGGACTTTGCCCTTAGTGGGAGGGGGGGGGCCCCTCCTTGCTGCCCGTGGTATCCTCAGAGCATGAAACTGAGGAGGGGGGGACGATCTTAAGGCTCAGCCAGGTCTGTGAGGACGTGGGACAGAAAGGCCACGGGTGTTACAACCCGCCCAGAAAACTGGGCAACTTTCCACTCGTCCTCAGATGGGAACACAGAGGCTGGAACACACCCAGCCCACTTCTGGGCATTTTCCAGAAGCTTCCAGTCCTCCCAGCCACCACAAGCCCCCAAACGGACGGCTCCCCCAGGGAGCAGACCCTAGAGTCAGACGATTTACAAAGGGGCTTTGGGCTCACTAATGTGGCTTTGATGCCGCAGCAAAGAGCAGCAAAAGCCTCGGGGAAAGTGCAGAGAGAGATTAGACCCTGCTTTCTTATCTCTGGATGATTTGAGAAGCCGCTGGCACCCAGAGGGCTGGCTCACGGTCCAGACTTTACATTCCGGGGCTGTAGAGTCCGGACCTCCCAACCCACATGCACGGGAAGTCCTCCCCAGCCGGCTGTGTGATGCTGGCCCCCCATGGCCCGCCCCGCGGGCCCACAGTGCAGGGCCCAGCCTGCCCCAGTCACCAAGGGACGGGTTCTGTTTTTTGTGCTTTCTGGAATCACAGAAGTGGTTCAGAACGTGCCAGGTAGAAATGTCCCCCCAGTGCCACATTGGCTTCCCCGGAACCAGGGTACCAGGCCCACCAATGGGCAGCAGGGCCCAGAGGACACTGCACCCCTCCGAGCAGGATGACCCCTGGGGGAAAGGGACTTCGGGGGCTTCGCCCACGTTACCTGACTGGACCCTCAGGGAAACAGATGCTCCAGGAGGTCCAATGAGCTTTCCAGGAAGCAGGGCAGCCCATGATCTCACCCAGAGCTGTGTGACCCTTGAACCCACGTGGAAGGGGCGGCCAGGAATAAAGAAGGGGGTCCGGCCAAAGGGATCCAGGAGAGTTCGCATGGCCTCAGAACTGCGGTAGAGGCTGCAGAGCTCGGCCCAGCCAGAGACGGCCCTTCCCAGCCAAGTCCCCCTGGGGTCAAGCTCCTCCCACAATCCTGGCTCAGGGGTCAGGCTGGCAAACCCAAGAACGAACGGGTTCCATACTCCACCATGCTTTCCAGAATCTTCCCTGACATACAACGGACGTTATGTCCCCCATTTCTCTCTCCAGGACGGTGGGTTTGGTAGAAGAAACCGTGTGGGTTGAGAAACCCGATTCCCATTCCACCCGCCCCCAGCCGGCTCGCTTCTTGTGGAGTCACACGCGTCTCCATCTGTCTTCCTCCTCTGCTCTCCCATCACCCGATGACAGCTGCTGCCTGTCCTCTGCCTTCTCCGAGGGGCCCACCCCCAGGTCCTTTTACAACTGTCACCCAACAAAGCTTTCTGCCAGGACAGCAGGACCCAAACACATCACGTGAGGGCTTTCCGGAGAGCCCGGGCAGGCTGGGGCCCGAGCAGCAGGCAGGGGCCAGGACCACCCTGCAGGCACCCGTGCCATCTCACCTCTGCCCACAACTAGGCTCACAGCCGAGGGCCCGGGAGACGGCTTGGGGACCTTCTCCCGAAGAATCACGCCTCCTATGGAGGCGTGACTCTCTATGGCTATGACGCCTCAGCAACTTTAAAAAATAATTATCTCTGTGCCTCGCTTCTCTCCGAGAATTTCGGGATCAAAAGAACAGCTTTACTCAGGGAGAAAGACAAGGAACAGAATTGTCAGGATAAATACAGTCAGTCGGCGGCATGGCTCTGCTGAGCTGGAGTTTAGGGGGTTTGGTTTGGTTTGTTTTTCTTTCTCCTTGCTGAGATGTTCGGTGAAACAGCTGTGGGTGCAGCCAGCTCCCTGCACCAGGATTCTCACAGGGGACGGGAGGGTGGAGCCACCGGCTTTGAAAGTGTCACATAAACCACCAGGCTGGTGCCAGGCCCAGAGCTCAGACCTGTCTTAACAGTCAAGTCAGAAAGGTAAAGAGGGGCTCTACGCCCCCTAGACTTGTTCGGCCTCTTTGGTGGCTCCCGGAATCCCACCTCCACGGTCCATAGTTAAACGTGCACCCGGGCCGGCGGGCAGACAGGAAGCAGACCCAGGCTCTGCTCCTGCACCTGAGGCCCTCACAGGGCGAGACAGCCCCGATGGAGGTTAGGGTTAGGGTGCTTCATAAAAGCACCCTGTCTGGTGAGGCAGCTGGACGCCGGCCGGAGCACCAACCCCCAGACGCAGGCCAGGGCTGTGCTGGAATCCAGCTGCCTTGGCATCGTCCCTGTGAACAGGGACGACTCCAGACGGGGCTCCCCTGGCCAGGATGAGAAATGGACCAAGCACTTGCCTCTTCCTGACAGCCTCTGCCACAGCACTGAACAATAATGTTGGTAATGGTGTTATCAACACAGACGTCACAACTGATAGTGCTTCCTGTTCATTAAGCACCTGTTACGTGCACAGTACTTTCTATGCAATAGGAAAAAAAGCACGATGCAGCCAACCTATAACCTAGGACACGTCAAACGGTCCTCAAAAACTCCCAGTGCTGACTCAGCACTCATCACACCATCGCTGAGCTGGGAACCTCTGGAAACGCTAAGATAAGTCAGATATAGTTGCTAGCCTTGCGGGGAATTCATTCTGGTGAATAAAAATAGACTGTGATTCACAAAAAGCCAGTGGGGAAGCCCAGGGCTGGGGGCTTGTGAGCTGGGCCTGGGTGGTTCAGTGGACGGGACAGGAATGGGTCACCTCCTAAGCAGAGAGAAAAGCATTGCACACCGGGAGGCGGGGGCAGAGTTCAAACAGTAACAAATAACTGGCAAGAAAAGGCAGAATGTGATAAATGTCAAATGAGTGTTTCTGACAGTGAATGCCAGACAGTCTGGAGGAAAATGCCTGTTTGAATTGGGGCGATCAGGAAGAACCACACGGAGAAGTGAGGTTTCTCACAGGACCCTACAACACGAGTTGGCTTTCCTGGCACAGCTGGGGAAAGCGGAGGGTATTCCAGATGGAGGACAGGTCAGAAGGGCCAAGCTTCAGGACACCTGGAACACGCGGCTGCAGAGCTGGGGTCGTTCCTGGAAACAGGCAGCCGTGGCATGTCAGGTCCAGGGAGTGGCTCGGGCGGGGAGGAGAGTTCCCCCATCAGAAGCAGGTCTGGGGCCGCAGGGACACAGGGAAGGCGCAACACGTCCGTCCCCCACCTCCCCGCCCGGTCCCCCCTACCCCGCTCCTGGCCTTCAGCCCATCTCACACCACCTGTGGACCTTCCTGCTCTTTATTCCAAGAGATGCTTTTCTATCACAAACAACACAGAAACATCGAGGTCGCCCGAGCACAGCTCATCTTGAGAAATAGATTCCCTACCTTCTCTCTGCGGTGGGGAGGGAGGTCTCTTCTTCCCCTGCTGCTCTGGGCACTTTCCTAAGGAGAGGAGGATTTGGAGCGCAGAGGACCACCTCTTGGGCTGAGTGCCACTGCAGCCAATGGCCAGGCGGCCATGCCTGAGGACCGGCCAGCGGTTCCCAGGGGACACCTGGGGAAAGGGGGCAGTGGTCAGGCCTGGGCTGTACTCCACAGAGAGGAGAGGGCAGGGAAGGCCCCCCCAGCTCTGTAACATTTCAGCAGACTTCCCCCTGGTCCGGCTCACAGATCTCTATGCCCTTGGCATCACGTTACACGTACGTCCTGTGTCCTGCCTTATCTTAACCCTCCCTGAGGTCTGATTGTGACACGGTTCTCTTCCCGTTCCTTATCATCTGGGGTGTCCCAGCTCGGATGGCATTCCTTCCAGGAAGATTTCCCTGACCACCCACCTCTCAGGGAATGGCCTCTCCCAGCGGCCACCTGGGTCCTGTACCTCTTCTACAGGGTCCCCACCAACAGTCGTAGAATCTCCTGGTTGTGTGAGGCCCTGAGGGCAGGACTGTGTCCGTTTTGACGACTGTGTCCTTCAAGTCTAGCAGAGTCCCCAGTGTACATTAGGTCTTCAACCCCTGCTTGTTGGATGGACAGATGGATGGAGCCATTCTACACGCACATCACATTTACGGTCACATGAAATTTTATTGTAAGGAGTCACCATAATTCTACCGTAATTGCTGAGCAATTCTTAGCTGTTTGTTAACTCCTTGGTTGCTTGCCTCCCACTAAATGGTAAGCTCCACCAAATGCAGAAACCATGTGCTTTCTACTCACCGGCGTGTCCCCAACATCTGATCCAGATTTAGAACATAACCTTGATGTTTACTGAATCAACGGCTTAAAGAATGAATGAACACTTGGGCTGTGATTACAAACAGCACTGTGATGAACCTCTGTGCGTGCCTCTCAAACACAAAGGAGAATTATTTAATCAGATCATTTGTACATATATGGAGGCTTCTAAACACGCGTGTCCGTACCATTTAGGTAAAGATATTACCAGTGATCCCCCGCCAGCAAACAGCACGGGTATCAGGATGTCCTCAACTCACGGAAACACAACAGAAGTATACTTTTAAAATCTTTGCTCATCTGGTAAGTGAAAAGAGTATCTCATGGTTGTTCATTTGCATTTGATTTCTAAGAAGAATTAACATTTTTGATACAACACTTTCTTAGGCATTGGTATTTCAAACTGCCCATTTATAATCTTTGCCTATTTTCCTCTTGGGGTTTTAGTAATGTTTTTTAACCAGTGTCAGCATAATTCATTCTTTGGTTTTGAAAGCTGTAAGTTTTCCATTGTTTTGCCTTTTCATTGTAGAATCCTTTTGATATATAGGATTTCTTAATATAATCAAATGCATAGTTATTTATTCCATAAGCACTTTTATGCCTAGAATATCTTTTTTTCACTTAGAGGTAAGCACTGACTTAAATTTTCTTCTCACATCAATATGGTTTGATTTTTTCCCATTAACATATATCATTTTTGATATATGGTATAAAGTGAGGTTCTAAACTGCTTATATTTCCCAGCAGTATTTATTCCACCACCCACGCCATCCCACACTGAGGCCCCTCATGAGGGTGATCCTGGGCTGTAAATCTCTCTCCTCTTCCTTAACTATTGCACTGTCCTCGTTAGTAGTGATTTATGGTTTGTTCTAATAGCTGGTAAAACAAACCGCCCCTCGGTCAACTTCTCTGTCATAATTCTTAGCTATTTTCACCTGTATATTTTTTCAAATGAACTTAAAAAATATTGTGCCTTCTTCCCCTCCCCCTGAAAAATCAGAGTTTGCAGAAAAATTAAACCTGTGACTTAATATGGGAAGAACTGATATCATGATACCCAGTTTTCTCATTTTCTTAGCCCACCTCCACAGCCCCCGGCCTCCGGGATCTGTCTGCCCAGCTGCCCTGCGGCTAACACCTGCCCTGGGCTGCCTTGCTGCACCCGGTCGGTTGACCTCACCACCCCCAGTGTAGCTGATGCCCAGTCAACTTCGGATCTTAGACACCTTGGTTCGGAGTCTACCCAGCTCCCTTTGAATATTATCAAGCCGGTTGCCATTCCTAATATGCCTGAGGATCAAGGGGCTTTATCACCACGATGCTAAACTGACAACGCCAAACCATTTCACTGCAGAATTACTAAGAAGTCACTAAGTTTAGACAGAGCCATACACGCCAATCAAAGACATTTAGAGTTAGCAGAAATCTTAGACGTGGCTCATCTAGCCCAGCCACCCCATTCCACGGTTAAAGAGAGACAGGCTCAGAGAGGGGAAACGATGACTAGGGTCACACAGCAACCCAGTCACTTATGACCGTTCCTCTGGACCCAGCGGGGCAATGGAGAGGGTCTGGGTGTATCTACGTGGAGATCGGACCAAATGGCAGGGGGGGAGGCCAGGGCTCAGCAGTGGGAAAATGGAGGGAACATCTGGCTAATGAACGCTCCAGAGGAGCTCCTAGACAACGTGGCCAGCGGACGCAGAACCCGAGGCCGAGCAGACGTGGGTCCCACGCCCCTGACACTCACCCCACGTGGGCGTGAGGATAGGTATGGGGACCACACGCTCCTCAGCCTTCGGTCCGAGCTGCCCTCCCAGGGGGGTGAGACGCCGCAGGACAGCAGCCTCAGCGGAGCAGCCCTATGCTCTGACCCCTCCCTCGGCGCCCAGGCACGCGGCTGCGCTGGTCTAGTCGGGCTGCAGCACGGAGGAGGAGCCCGAGGCCCACCCGACGGGAGCATCCAGCTCCTCTGCAGCCTGCGTGGAGCTGAATGGCTCGTAATTCAGTTAGAGGAGAAGGAAGCAATCCTCATCACAACAGCTGAAAACATGAAAACAACAAATAAACAGCTGCTTTGAGTTAGCAACAAAGAGGCCAATTTGATCTTTGCAGACAGAAAAGTGCCATCTCCCATGTGCGTGTGTGCGTGTGTGCTCGGGAGGGGCGGTGCCTTCAAGAAGCTGCAGCTGCAAGCGGCACAGAGCACAGCATTACCCAGGTTCCTGGAACAATTTGCCCGATTAGAACTACACCGGGCACAGCACGCAGATGGGGGCCCAAGCCGCACCCCATACACGTCCCCCACCACGCACACGTGCCCCTGAGACACACAGACACACAGACACACGTGCGCGTGCACACACACACACACACACACACACACACTGCCCTGTGGAACCCAGGCTGCAGGGGAAACATCTGGACTCTGAGAGGCGAAGTCCTTGGTTAGGAACATGTCCCCAGTCGGTGTGTAGCAGGCAGACATCTGGCCCTGCAGCACGAAGCACGGATCTAAAATGAAGATTCCTGGGCCCCTCCCGAGGTAGTAGATCAGACTCCCCTGGGGTCCCGAGAGTCTGTCTTCACAACAGCCTCAGGGACTCTTCTGCTCACAGAAGTGGATGAAGAACTCGGGGACACACCTTCTCTAAGAGCATCCGTTAGCCGTTGCCGTGCTCATCCTGCAGAACAGAGACGGGCCCGAAAACCCTCCGTGGTCAACACCGCAGCCATTTGTCCTCACAGATCAGCTGCAGGCAGGTGGGCAGGTGCCGGGGGTCCACTCCACACGCGGTGATTCTGGGGTCCAGGCTGAGGGGCAGCAACGCAGCTCGCAGCCGTGGCCGAGGCGGACGAGGCCCCTTAGGTCCACCTCTGAGGGGTTTGCTGCCACTTCCACCCCGTTCCCACGTCCAAGGTAAGCGGTGCAGGCCCAAAGCCAAAGAATAGGGGCCCCAGGCTTCATACGTAAGACCGGGACAAGTGTGCAGACTCGGGGGGTGCAGAGGACTAGGCCAAGCAGTGCTCCGATTCTCATCCTCTCCACCTACAGGAGGGCCTCGGTCCCCAGAGATCCGAAGAGGGCTCACGGTCACCCCCGGCCCACCTGGTCATGCCAGCGGCCAGGACGGAACATCACCGGGACAAAGAGGTGATGTGTGGCACTGATTTCTACACTGTACGAGGTGCTGTGCACATCAGCTAACGTGGCTGTTTCTCCTGAGCAGGACAGAGATGGGCCCAACAGCCCACGTCCTGCAGCTTCTGTCCGGGGGCCGGGTGGGCCAGCTCTCAGCACAGAGGGGAACAGGACCGGGTCCTCCAGCAGGGGAGACCGCGTCCGAACCCCTGACGGCCCATCCCCGGCGCTGGGACCGCAGACCGTCTCCCGCAGCGCCCAGCGCCAGGCCCACCCACGCCGGCTCGTGCGGGGCTGCGGGACATGGGGGTCCAGGCTGGCTGTGCAGAGCTCCGGCACTTCCTGTTCTGTCGGGTGAATTTGTTGTGGCTTCCACACATTTTCTTCCAAAGAGCTCTGCCTGATCCCTCCGTCCCGGGGAGACACCAAGTGACGCTGAGGTGTCTCTGCCCTGGCGCACCGATCCTGCTAGGCGCACGGGATGGAGCACGGCTCCACATCACCAAGCCTCACCCGCAGCCTAGAGACGCTGGTCCCAGGCCCCCGAAGTGGGAGGGCAGCCTCGAGGGAGAGCCCGCAGCACCTGGAATACACCCTCCGAGCCCAGACTCGGGCTCCTCGACCACCTGCCTCCACAAGCATCTGGGATTTGGTCCCTTACCCGCTCTGTGGGTACATGGACTGATGTCCAGGACCCCCAGGCCTAGGTCTTGCCTCCATGGCTGGGTGTGGTCTAAAGCCGCTGGCTTTCCCATCACCCTCACCCTGACCGTGGGACCCATCAGACCGGAGACGCCCAAGCTCTTCCCAGGTCAGCGTACAGGGCGTCAGCGTGCTGGGGTAAAGACACTCCTCTCTCCGGCTCTGAGGGGACTGGACGCGGGGGGGTGAGACGAGCTTTCCATCCCCCAGCATCGCCGGGGTAGGGGGCCAGGGGGTGGATTTTCGCCAGTGTCATCTAGGACTCAGCCAGCTTTTCCAATCTCCAGATTCAAGGTTTTTGACAAACCAAGAAAATTTCCCTGCGTTATTTCTTTATGTGTTGTGTCTCCATCTGTTCCTCTTTCTCCTTTTGGAACTTCTCCTGTTTACATGTGAAGTCTCTGGAATCTGTCCCCCAAATGTCTTATTTCCTTTCTCCTCCCAGCTCCCAGCTCATTATTTTTGCTCCGTATTTGAGATCGTTCTTCCACCTGACCTTCGGAGGCACTAATTCACTTCTCAGGAGGTACCACCTTCCTCTTCACTTCAGCCACTGAATCTTACGACTCAGAACACGTGACTTTCAGTTCCAGAAGTTTCCCCGTGTCCTCTGGTAGAGCCGCCTGCTCTGGGTGCTTCGGTCGTTGTCACCCTCGGGTGTGTTTCCGTTTTCCGATGCTGCCCCCGTACTTGCCTCGCGGGGCCTTTCAAGCCGTTGAGGTCCCTTGAGCCACGGCAAACTCCCGTGAGCCCTGGGGGTCCGCTGTCAGCCCCCAGCACGGCTCCACAAGGGAGGCTCCATGCTCGTACCCCGTGGCCTGGGGCCACGAGCTCTCAGCCGCAGGGCTGGGCAGGGACTCAGGCCACCCCTGCAGCCTCCAGAGCATCTCTGGACCCCGGGAGACCAGCCGCAACCAACAGCTTCCTCAGACCTTCCCCAAAATATCTAACATTCATCTCAAACTTAATGCCCAAAAGAGAACCCTTGGTTTCTCCTAAGAAATCTGACTCTCCCCAACTTCCCCTAAATCTTTGATCCACAAACCTAGGCGTTATCGTCAAGTCTGCAACCTCCTTCATCCTGTATGTCCAAAACCCGTGAGTCTTCTCGGTTACCCCAGGTCTAATTGTCACATTTTCACCACACTTTCCTATCAAGATATTTTTCTTATGTCGACAGTAATCCAATTTTCCTGATTAGCCTGTACGGTCCTAGATTTTGACCTCTACTTCTATGTATTTATTCAGGTATTCAAGCATTCGAAAAATATGTATTCAGTACCTGCTGTATGCCAGGCCCTGAGTTAGGTTGGGAAAGTAATGGTGGACCTATTGTGGTCCCACCGTCAAGACGCTCATTGCATGCAGGTGGGGAAGCAGGTAAGTAACCAGGAAACGCTGCTCCGAGGTGAGGACCACGCGGGGCCGGGTGTGCTGCGGGACCGGAAGCACCGGCCCACTTTCTCCAACACGTGTTAAGGGATCCGGTCCCCTCGACCCTCCATCCACCGTCAGCACCTCTTCCTGATCACCTCGCCCTCTTCCTGCTTTCACCCTGCGCAGCTCTCCCCGCCTCTCCCGACCCCTCCTCCTTCCTCTCACTCACCCGTCTCCATCCCTTTCTCCCCGGCAGGACCAGCTAAGCCCCAGCATCCTGACTCCTGTGGCCCACCAGTGAGGGGACCCCACACGCAGAGGCTGGGGGACCACATCCCGTGCCCTCTCTCACCCGCTCCTCGGACCCCCGACACCTGAAGGCAGTACAGCCGAGGAGAAAAGACCCCGGCTCAGCCCAGCCTTCCTGGCTCTGCCAGCCTTGTGACTTTAGGCAAATCTCTCGACCCTCTTGGGCCTCAGTTTCCTCATTTGCAAGATGAAAAAATTTAAGCACGTTTTCTTTAGAAGGAGGTCTCCTCCAGACTCAACAATCTATGAATTTATAAAACTTGTTTGCTATGAATTCAGTGGAATGTAGGAGTTTATGCTGGTGAAAAGAAATCGAAAGGTGGATGTTATCACTGCCTCCAAACTCTTACCCTGTCCTGAGCCCACGAGCCTTCGCGACTCAAGGTGAAGCTCAGGGACCCAGGGCAGCAGCCTCACCTCAGAACTTTTTAGAAAGGCAGGCTCTCGGGCCTACCCAGTCAGCATCTACATTCTCATCAGCCTCTAATCAGAATCGGGAGATTCCTAAGTAAGAACCTTGGGGTCTGAGAGGCACCGCCCTCGAGGACACAGCCCAAAGAGTTAAAAGGAGGCACTTTTCGGTTTCAGTAGAAAGAACTTCTTAGTTCAGGCAGCAGACTGAGCTGGAACGGGCTGTGTCAAAGGCCAATGGGCCTCCGGCATTGGGCTAGAACAGAAGCAGGCAGGGCCGCTCTCAGGGGTGCTGCCTGAAGGGTGAGGTATCCTGCAGGTCTGGACGGATGGCCTGTGGGTCCCGCGCACTCTGAGGTAGGAGGGGTTGCATCTCACCTCTGCCCACTGCCTTGGTTCTGTCCAGGGGCCAGGGGGGCAGCACACAAGCCCAGGACCCCCCGAGCTGGCTTTGCGACACCATCACAAAGTCCAGGTAGAAGGAGAAAGCAGGGCAGCGGAGAGTGCCGGGGGCCTGTCCCGACCATACCTTAGCTCCTCTGCACGCAGGGCCCTTTTCTGGGGAAGCCGCTGTGCCCATTACAAGCCCACAAACCTCCTTCCACCTGATTTCGCAAAGACCCTTTCCTCCCTTCCTGGTTAAGGGCTGGGATTCTCCATTTCGAAGCTAATTCTGGTTCAAATTAGCCCATCTCCCAGATAGAATTAGAAGCTGGGTGATTTGGAAAATACGGTCAATTTAGTCCAACTGTCCTTGCGTGCCAGCTCCATCTGATAATGAAGAGTTCGCTCCCCGGGCTCTGGGCTGGCAGCAGCCATTATCCACGCGGTGAGGTGAGTCTGATAGGACACGCGGGAGCCAGTGGGGTGAGGGCTGTCTCAGCCCTCAGCGGGGCACCCAGCCAGGGCGCCAGGAGGGAGGCAAGGGCAGGGAGGCCGGGGCCCAGATTCTGCCCGGGGAAGAACGCCTGGCCAGAGCAGGACACTCATCCCTGGGAGGTCAGACCACAAGACAGGGCCAGGCCAGGACAACGTACCCACCTGGGCCTCCGGTTCCTTATGTACGACCGGGGCTGGTGAGACTATCTCCTGGGGTTTACTTAGGAACAAACAAACACCCTAACATAGGTGAAACCTCATTTATTCATTCATTCATTTTTAATAAACATTTATAACATCTGATATTCATTTGGCATCTAGCATGTACTGAACGCTGTACCAGGTGAAAGGGCTGATTTAATGAGCAAGACACAGTCTGTTCTCCTGCAGAATGTGAAATTATACACCACTGACCAAAGGGACAGTGGAGATGGTGGTGATGCTACTGGAGGTGCTGATGCAGACCATGGGACAAGCAGGCACCCTGGAAGATGCTGCGGCCCAGAGCCTTTGCAACGTGCACTGAAAGACTGACCCCCGCCCCGCCGCCCATTGCTCATCTTGGCTATGAGCTGAGAGATTAAAATGCTTTTGTATGAAGCAAACAATATACATATTTTATGAAATACATTCCTCTGCCTGTTTAATTGTGGGATCTTCCATAGAGGCAGAAAGATTCGCTGCTCACCACTGCGTCGAATGAATAGGGTTGCAGCCTTCAGCCTCAGGAGGCCCCGACCGCTGTCGTGTCCTGGCTCCCTGGGCCTGCTGCAGGAGGACCAGTGGCCATGCAGTGCGGCCTGGGCAGCTTCCTTTCCTCCGTGCACCTCTGTGGGCCCGGGTGTGAAGTTTACATGTCCACTTTCCGTTGCTGAAGTCTTCTTAAGCCCGGTCTACCACAAGCGAGTCTGCTGCGATTCACAAGATGATAGCAGTTCTCCAGGGAACGAGGAGAAAGGTCATTAGGACGGGCCGTCCCCAGCGTCTCTGGTGGTGTCCCCAAGTCCGCTCGTTGCCAACACACTCCCATCCTTCCCCTGAGCCCTTCATCTGGAATGTGGGCATCTCAGTGCCCCTCAGAAAATGCTAGGAGCTTTAAGGTGGTTTCAAATTGGGGATCTGCTGGGCCTTCCCGTGTAGCAGCCGTGGAGTTCTGCCAGCTGGTGTGCGGGTGACCGCAGGCGTCCAGGCGGACTGTCACATCGATAGGCAAAAGCCACTTCTCAAGGTGGGTTTCCAGCAACCTGATGGCCCACCGGGGACCTCTTTTCTGACCCTTGCAGCTGAGCCGTGGAAGGCCCCCTCCAGGTTCCGCCAGGTGGGCTCCAGCGTGCAGACAGTGCTGGAACCTGATGTGGAGAGCCCTGAGCCAGGACCACATCCCATCTCCACTGCACCAAGAACACGTCACCGGTTTCACGGCAGCGTCTTTGTCCCACGTGTCGTGTGTCTTTAGTTGCCCCCTTCCACGTTGGACTGCAAGCTCATGGAGGGTGAGTCACCAAGCTGCCCAGAGACCAGCAGGTGCTCCATAAACGGCAGCCGAACGAGTGCACAAATGAGGGGGATGTTTTTAAAAGGAAGAACGGAAAGAAGAGAACACACAGAGCCGCTGATCTTTGAGTGGCTAAAACAATCCTGGGAGTTCAAGGATCTGAGATGGCACCCAGTCGGCAGAAACAGCCACTACTATCCTCCCACCCACTCACGGCAAACACCACCGTGGCCCGTGACACGCGCCCTGCTCACCCCAGGCGGCTCAGACTCTTCACACCGCATCCTGACACCACAACCAACTGCTGAACCGGCTGATGGGCCTCCTAGAGCTCCCCTCGTCCCCTCACCTGGAATATGGGCCCCCCCAACCGTCTCTGGTCCTCCCCCAAATACTCTGTCCTACTCAATGCCTCGTCTGGCTGTCACTTTAAGGAAGGTCCTGTCCTTTTCAAAGAAACACAGCTAAGGGGCCTGGAAACGGCGCCGTCTGTGGATGTGATCCTGGCCCCCACGACATGTGGCCCTCCTGCCTTGGGCCCAAGGGGCTTCCCGAGTCTCGATACTGCTGGTGTCCGTCCAGAGGCGAGAACATACGTGGTGTGGGTGGCGCTGGCCTTGGTGCTGAAGCGCACATATGTACAGGCGAGGCTGTAAAACCTCCAGTGCTGGGGGTTTAGGGTGCTGGCTCTGCTGAAGGAGGAATGAGAGATCAGAAAGTCCAAAATGACCATCCATCTGCAGAAAGCGGGGCTGGAGAATTAGGACTGTCACACGTGTGCCCTGACCCCGAGGGCCCCATAAGAGGACTCCCTGGCTCCTGCCCTTCATCCATCACAGGCTGCTTGAAGACAGGTCACCCACTCCCCTGCACAGACCCCCAAGTGTACACAGACAGGAGCAGCCCTAGGTGAAGGCCCAGGTGCAGCCATCCCTGGGCACGGCCCCGGGGAGCAGCCACCTGGCCTGGGGGCTCCGTGTCTGGGCAGGAGGCTCAGGACTGGCGGCCCTGGGCTCTCACGGAAGGGCCTGGTGCTGGCCTGTGTCCAGGCTTCCAGTAGCCTCGGCCCATCACTTCTTCCCAACATCGAGGAAGATCTTGATCCTCAGCCTTCACACCCTTTCCGTGCATCCGCCCATGCTTCCTCTTTCTTGCCTCCCAGAAATCCTGACACCCTCGACTGCCTCATCAAGCCCTTCAGCTTCCCAAGATCAAGGAGGCTTCAGGAAGCCCCAGGTGTGAGTTCTCGTTCCTACTCGCCAAAACTAGATCAGGCCACTTGCAGGGTGACAAAGAGCATCAGGCCAGCAAATTCTGAGCATCCCTTGCCCAGTGTGTGACATTCTCTTGGCTCCAGGGAGAGAAAGAGGAGGGAAGGAAGGAAAGCAGGGAGGGAGGGAGGGAGGGAGGGAGAGAGGAATTCACAGGCCTGAGGAATCCTGAGAGGGAGGAGAGAGACCTGCTTCTGATACACTGAGCACAAAAAGATTTCTCAAACCTTTTAATGCAAAACTTCTCTTTCAGAATGTGCCTGGTTAAAAAAAAAATCACTCCTCTAAGTCTGAAACTTACCTGCGACTGTTTTAGTCTCCCCTTCCTCCTCTCCCACCCGGAACGTCATCACACCCAGCATCTTGGGTAACGACAAAGAGAAAAGTGGAGGCTTCTGCCCACGGCTGCCCCTCCTCTGCTCCTACGTGCGCTGTCTGCTGCAGCCCTTGCCCAGGCCTCGGTCTGCCCCTGTCACACACACACACACACACACACACACACACACACACACACACACACAAGCCGTCCCGCCGTATTTCTCTTCCTTCCTTCCCAGGAGTCCAGGGGATTCACGCGGAGAGGAGCAGACAGCGAAGCCGAAACACAGACACCTCGGGCTTGAGGGAGGGGCCCATCGGGCTGAAAGCAGGAGCAGGGCCTCCGCTTCCCTCCTTCCAGCACCGATCAGAGCTGCCAGAAGGCGGCTGACGGCATGAAGGGGTTCCCATAGGGAAGACCTGGCTGTTCCCTCAGCTTTTCCAAATCCCAGAGCGGAGGGTGAGTGTCGGCTCCGGGGCAGGCCGGCCCCGAAGGTCTGGGATGTGCACCTCCACCCCCGCCTGGCCGCTGGGGGGCCGGGCAGGGGAGTCAGGACCACACCCATCACGTTCCTGAGCGGCCCCTCCCTGGAAGACAGGAGTGCGGGGGTCAGGCGCACACACGCGTCCTCAGACCCCAGCCCCCACCGCGCTGCCCCTGCGCTCCACGCCCCGGCACTTGCTCGATTTTGTTTCTCAAACGCGGGGAGCCCCCTCCCCCCAGCTTTGCCGGCTGCCATCCCCAGTCCTGCCCCAGCCTCCAGCTCCACACGCAGCTGCGGGTCCCGGCTGGACCATGACCTCTCACTGGGGCCTCCCTGGCCCTCGACCGCGAAGAGCCCCTCCAGGGGTTCTCCCCAGCTCGCCACCTGCGGGTCCGGGTGGTGAGCGGCCTGAGTCCTGGACTGAGTCCTGCCGGCCTCACATGACGACTCTGTCACTTACTGCACACGCGACCTTGATTACATCACCTGAACACCGCGCCCCAGACCCCTGACCTATAAGATAAAGTTTATAACAGAACCTGAGCATAAGCGGCACGTCACAAACAATACCTTACGTCACGGAATTAGTTACTGCCCGTGAAGACCCCAAAGTACCGGGCACACACAAAGCGCCTACTCAAAGTTAACTCTGCCAGCGGCTGTACTTCCTGCTACATCCTGGTGCCCAGAACGGCGCCTGGCGAACCACAGGAGCTCATGCCGGGCAGGTAGCGTCAGCCGGGCACACGAAGGCATGCACACATCAAGAAGAGCCTCCGGGTTAGACCGGAAGAAGTGTGACAGGACTTGAGGAGGGCGGTCCACCTCCTGGGGCCTGGGAATCCGGAGAGGCTGCAGGAAGAGAGCACAGGGCCAGAGCTGGGGGATCTGGGGGACCTAGGCCGTGCTCTGCGACGGAGCCCAGCCCGGATCGTAAGGGGCTCCAGAGGGACTGGGGGTAACGGGCTCTGGGGAACAGTCAGGGAGCAGCGGGCAGGTCAAGGGCCAACCTGGGTTGCTTTCTCTTCCCACGTTCACCTCAGGGAGACGCCCCTCCAAGGCCTGGGCCCTCCTGCCGCCTCTCACACCTCCCTCCGCCTCGGGAAAACAAAGCAAGACAAAAATTCCATCCCTGAAGCAGTCTGAAGCCGTGGACGGTCTCTTCCTGTGGACGCAGAAGTTTGCTTCAGCTCGGGAAGAATGCCAGCCCCGTGGCCAGGAGGGGAGGGAGAGGGGAGGGCGGCTGAGCTTCCTGGTGACCAAAGGATGATTTCCAATTTGTCACAGGAAACAAGACTGTTCAGGGCCCAGGGCTCCGACCGGAACCCAGTGAAGGAGAAGAGTTAAAAGGCCTCCTTCCCTTTCCCTCTGGGCCCTGAGCTCAACCACCCAAAACAACAGGTGCACGGTCAGCCAGAGCCACCACGGGGCATTTCACGTGTGCCCGCCAGATGCCACGAGGCACAGCTGGGCCCGGGGAGCTCGCCCCGCCTCCCTGGTTGGGTAGGGGGCAGCTGTGCCTCCCCTCGTCCCCGCCCCTCCAAGAGGGAGGCCTGTGCAGCTGCAGCATGTGGTGAGGGCTCTCCCTGGACCTTCACACTCACATCAGCACCACCACTGCTGCAGATTCCGGTGGGGGGCTGGCTCCTAGAAATGGGGGTCCCAGCAATGAGACAGCCAAGGGGGGCACTGGATCCCAGCCGCCCAGCAGGGAGCGGCTCAGCTGCTTTCCTGCACCTCTGGGGGTGGGGGCGGGGGGGGGAGGGGGGCAGAAAGGGCTGTCGGCAAAGGAAGCATCTTTAGAAATCAGGAGCAGACCGAGCTCCTGCAGAAAGAGGGCCAAGGCACAGAGGGAGCCCACAAGGGGGACAATTAGCTGATAAGAGCAAACTAACTGTTATTCATACTAAATTAGGGCACAGGTGATTTGGAGAAAACCCACAGACCCTCCCAGATGTTTTACGGGTTTTGCATTGCAGATGATGGCTTTACGGGACCCTTCTGGGAGGCAGATTGTAGGAGCTGGGCCAGGACCAGAGCGGGGCAGGGCTCCCGTCCGGCTTAACTACACAATAAACACATAAAGGCTTGTCCCTGAGGACAGACTCGGCTTTGCATACTAAACACTTCAGCGCTAGGCCCTGGGGGCCTCTGAGAAGAGGGGCTCAGTCCTGGCAGGGGAAGAGGTCGGAGAGGATGATCAGTCATTCTGGAGACCCAGAGGCTGCTGCTCCAGATGTCTGGAGCCAGGGCTCTAAATCCAGATGTGGAAGGGAGAGATTTCCACAGACCTGACAGGCCAACAGGAAGACAGGGAACGGGCAGGAAGGCAGGCATTCAGCAACCACTTTGTGGCGGCTGGTGGGTGTGCACAGGTGTGTCTGCCTGTGTGTGGGGGGTCCAAGCATGCACATGTGCCCGCGGGGTATCAGAGGGCGTAGGTGCGTGTGTCTGCGTGTGTATCTGCCTCTGTGTGCGTGTTTTGTGTCCACATAGCTGTGTGTGCATCTGCGTGTCCACACACTTGGGGTGTTGCCAAAACTTCCCACCGAAACTATCGGCAGCTGTCCTCTCCTCACCGAACCTTATCATGCCAATTTTAATCCTACTTTATTGTGTTAAGTTGGCTCTAAAAATTAAAATTTAAAAATTCCATAAACAGAGCCTGGGGCTACACTGCAAGATAGGTCCCTAGAAAAGGGTTCACTGTCACTGTTGTTCTTCCAACAATGGTGACGGTACATCCCGACACGCCCCCCCCCCC
>NC_041229.1:382148-415690 GCF_002837175.3 Physeter macrocephalus
TGTCACTGTTGTTCTCCCAACAATGGTGACGGTACACCCCGCCCCGCCCCCCCCCCCCCCCCCCCGCCAGTCCCATCTGGCTCTCCTCCTGCTAGACAAAGGGAGGGCAGGCGGGAACAGCTGCAGAGACGGCCCGCTGGCCTGGCCGCGGCAGTCAGGACCAGAACAGTTAGTCCAACCTCTCGACTGACTGCTCCTGAAGAGACTGGCGGCCACGGAGGGGGTCACTCAGGCAGGGCCTTCAGAATCGGCCTGAAAGCCAGGCCTCCTCCCGAGCTCAGCAGCTGGGGGCCGCGCCTCATCCTGGGGGAACTGATGGAGGGATGGGGTGACCCCGTCATGTCCTCACAGCCACTCTCCGCACTCTCTCTTCCCTGTCTGTAAGATGAGGGGAGAACTAAAGGTCTCTGGGTGGTTTCTGCCCTGCCCTTTGTACCACGTGACTCAATGGGGAGGGAGGCAGTGGGTATCCAGGCAAAGTGAAGGCCAGGCCCCCCCGCACCGGGCTTTTCTGCGCCGTCCTCTTCCCCCCACCCCCACTGTCCACGAGGAGGCAAGGAGAGCACTGAATCAGGAGAGGGCCTCTCAGCAGTCTCAGGGAGCAAGGATTATTCCAACAGGGGAAGGAAAAAGCAGAGTAGGACTTGCTGTAATTCCTGCCTCATTACAAGAATGAAGAAAGGATCCTGCACTGCAGCAGGAGGTACTCAGGTTAGATTTGGCAGAACTTCCCTGGTGGCATAGAGGGCCGTTAAACACAAGGATGGAGGAGGGAGTGGGGGGAGGGACAGCTGTCCCGAGAGGCAGTAATTAACTATATTTTAAAATGTCCCTGAGACGGTATGCTCGGTGGGACCCTTTTCTCACTTCAAGATCTTGACCAAAGCAGCTGATTGTGAAGCCCCTACCCCTGCTTCTACCCGAGCCCCACCTGCCTCACATACTCAGCACAAGAAGCAGGGCCTGGCTCCTGACTGACCAGGCCAGAGAAGGTGACAGGGGAAGGGGTCCCCCAGTGCACAGAGACACACTGCCCAGTGGTACCACTTTGATCCAGAAACACCTGACAGAGGGTCGAGAGTCAGTCACCGAGTGAGGGAAGGAGGCCTCTGAGCAACTAAAAAGCACTGACATCTTTCCGGTCCCCCTGGGGCCAGAACCCCACCTACTGGAGCTGGCCTCCCCGGGGCTGCGACGAGGACCAGGGCGGCCCTGACTACAGATGTCCGGGAGAAGGGCCGCTGGGAGTGCAAACCCTTAAAACATATACAAGGATGGCCTCTAAGTCTCTGGCAACTTGACAAAAGAGCATTTGGAAGTATCTCCACGGAGGGCTACAGCTGCACCCTGTACATTCTCATGCGCACGCGTAGGACTCACACTCCTAGCCCACCGCGCACACACAGGCAAGGAACATGCAGGGGCTTCTTGGCCCAAGGAGCCTTTGACATTTCCGGATACCTGCTGGCCCTTTGCTCCTCTCTGCTCCTGTTATCCCTTTCCAGCCTCCCTCCAATCCCCCACATGGCCTGCTGCCTTCTCTTCGGAAAGTCCAGGGTCCTTTGATGGGGGGAGGTGGGGAGGCTGACCCACAGCAGCTTGGCGTGCCTTCGACAAGGCAGCAGTGCCCCGACAGCCGAGGACCCCCCACCCCAGCTCCACCCCACAGGCACCCCTGTATCCGGGCAGGTACCACCCGCCCCCACCAGCCATCTCCCTCTCCGGGTGCCTGAAGCCAAGGGGGGGCCGCACCCTCCCCACTCTCCCGCTCTGCCTCCTGGTCCCAGAGAACCGCCCCCCAACTGCCCAGTCCGGAAACAATCACCCTTTGAGAAAGGCTGCCAAGCTGGGCGCCAGGAACGGCCTGGATGGAGGCGGGGTGGGGGCTGGAGGGCTTTAACTCCCGAGAGCGAGGCCTGGCGGTGTCGCCCCGCCCGCAGCCCAGCTCCAGCGCGAGGGGCCGGGGCCGCCTCGGCCGGGGAGGGCGCGAGGGTGGTACCACTCCGGGGTCCTTCCCTCCTCGCGCCCCGCCTCAGCCCGCGAGGGTGGTACCGACCACCCGCTGTGCGGGTCCAGCCGGCTGCTTGCGCTCGCTCGGGGCGGGGGCTGGCGCGGGGGCGGGGCGGGGCGCGGAGGCGGGGCGGGGCGGGCGCGGGCGCAGGGCGGGGGCGGGGCTGGCGGCGCTGTCACAGAAGCGGCCGCCCGGGCGCAGCCGCCGCCGCCGAGGGGACTCCGCGCCGGCCCGGTCGGCTGGGCTCCGACCGCGCGCCCCGGTGCCCGCGCCTTCGCCCTGCGCCCGGGCCCGCCCGCCCCGCTCTTCTCTGCGCCCCCGGCCTCCCCTCCCGGCTCTCCGCCCCGCGCCCCCCGCGCGCTCCCGGGCTCGGCCGCCGCCTCGCCGAGCGCAAAAGGGCCGGGCCGGGGCGGCGGGCGGGCGGGCGGCGCGGACCCCGCAGCGATGAAGGGCCCCCCGGGGGCCCGCAACCCGAGAGCCCCCGGGGCTGGAGGCGCGCGCGGCCCGGGCCAAGAGCCTGGGGGCGCCGGGGCCGGCGCGTAGGGGCCGCCACCGCGATGGAGTGCGCCGGGGACGATCCGGACTCGCCGCCGCAGGTTAGTGCCCCCGCTGCCGCGCACAGAGCCCCTTTATGCCTCCGCATCGGTCCCCGCGCCATGTCCTCCCGGGCGCGTATGCGCGCGCCCGTGTGTGTGTGTGTGTGTGTGTGTGTGTGTGTGCGCGCGCGCGCGCGTGGCTGTACGTGCAGTGGGGTGGCTGGAGAGCCAGCTGGGGACCCGGCCGGGGCGGAAGGCGCTGCCGCCGCCGAGGGGCTGCGAAACCAAACCTGGGCGATGCCTGCCCTCCTCGGGCCGGCGGGAAGGGGATGCTGGTTCTCGGCAGCTTCCAACAACCGGCCAGGCTCTTAGCTCGTTGGTTCCTCCCTCCCCACCTTAGCAGGTGGTTCCCGGTGGCCGGGAGTCGGGGGCCAGCACCCGCCGCAGCGGCTCCCCGGCGTCGTCCCCAAGCTCTGAGCCTCCAGCCTCTGGCAAGTTAAGTCTCTGAAGCTCTGCCGGGAGCCTGAGGGGCTGAGCGGTGGCGAGGGGACCCAGCGTCCTGAGGACGTTCAGTGCAGGGGGCGGGGGAGGCATGACCAAGTTCACCACCCGCCCTCCGCCGCCGGGCTCCGGCCTGGAGTCCTGGTCCCTCCCAAGCCACAGCCCACAACTTCCGAGAAGGAACAGAGAGGTGAGGCAGGAGGGACTGGAGTAGGAGGCCAGGGATGTAACTGCCTGGGGACAGCCTGGGACCCAGCAGCTGAGGTCGGAGAGACCGCACCCACCCAGACACAGACGCGTAAACAAGGCCCTAACCGGCCCCCCTGCCCCGTCCTCCCCTGGCCAGGCCTAGTCTCAGCTGGGCACCATTTGCCTGGATTCTTGTAGAAACTGGGTCTCAGGGGCTCCGGGGAGCTCTCTGCCCTAGACGCTGAAGCCGGCCTTGCGGACGGTTGGTTGCCCCAGGCTGGTGGGGACGGCTCTACCTGCGTGGGTACCAGTCTGGGTGGGGTACCCATCGGGAGCTTGGGCTGTGTGACATGTACCAGTTCAAAGGACTGGGCGCGGATGTCCCAGTACAGAGCCTGTGGCGCCTCCGGTGTGGTTGTGTGGAAACGGGGCGCAGCTGCATAAGTTACTGGCGTCGTGGGGCGGGTGGCTTCACAGGACGGTGGCTCCAGGGTCCTCTGAGATTTGCCTTCTGTTCCTCGTGTCTCCCTGCCTCACCACAGAGACTGAGACAGTTCCTCCCAAACCTGCTTAGCTGGTGACTGCTACTGCCCGTACTGGGCCAAACGTCAAGTCCCCCCCGTCCTTTGTTTGGAACAAAGACCCTTCCCCGTGAGACCTTCAAAGAGACTATCCATTGTGCCCAGTCCATGCCCATCACCCCCAAAGGTTCTGGAGCTGCATGCACTCCCCTCTCCTCTTTGGGTGGGAGCGAGAAGGCTTGCCCAGGTTATGGAACAGGGAGGGTTGATGGACTTGTGCCCCATTCAGCACTGGCGCCGAGTGGCTTGCTGTGCACATTTCTGTTCCTGACCCGCAGATGCTGGGGAATCCCTCCTTGTTCACGCCTGTTGGAGGCTCACGGGTGCTGGGTTGAGTATGTGCACAGAGGTTTCTGGACCAGCAGCCACTGACCGTCCACCTGAAGCATGGGGACAGGCAGAGACCGGGGGCTCCAGAGGAAGATGCCGGTGGGGCCCGCCCTGTCCCCAGCATCGGGCCTCTGGACGGACCTGCATTTTCCCACCGTAGTTTTGATGGGCGAGGGGTGAGGGGCCCCAGGCGGCTGTACCTCTCTGGCCGTGGCACAGCGTATGAGAGGGCAGGAGCGTTGCAAGCGTGGCGGGTACGGCAGGGTGAGCTGCCCCGAGCCAGGCTCTAGGATCAGGGAGCGTGTTGGTTCAGCTTTGGCCGGAGGAGGGCCTGAGCTGGCGCGGAGGGGCCTGAGCGCTCCCCTCTCCTGAGAACTGAAGGTGGGGAGAGGCAGGGCTCGGGGAGAGAGAGAATCTGAGAGTCTGAGGCAGGCAGGGAAGCACGAGAGACAGCAGACAAAGACACGGAGGCACGGACGACGGGGCCCCAGCGGCACGGGTGGGCCAGCCTCGGGCCTTCTTCCAGGATGCCCCTGGCGGTGGCCATCAGCCAGGGCAGGAGGCCCTCCGTGGAGTAGGAGGGACGGCCTACTGAGGAGGGCTCTTCCCGAGGCTCGGACGAATGTGGGCTTCAGAGGTAGGTCCTCAGGCAGAAGGGGGACAGGCCTTGAGATCTGGGACTCTCAGGGAGACCCATCTCTTGGTGCCTGCCCCATACCCCTCCCGGCCCCGGGGTTCAGTGGACTCTGGGGGATCCAGCACCTGGGGAGAAGGAAAATGAAAACCTCCTTCCTGCGCCTCCAGGCCTCCAGGCCAGAAGGCCTTTGGGGACCCTGCTGAGAGCATGGGGTGGGGGGCAGGGAGGTAGTGCTGTGCAAGGCACAGGCTTGGCCCGGCCGGGGCAGCCTCAGCCCCTCTGTGACCAGCTGGTGGACTTTGGGAAAAGCGGAGCCCTCTAAGCCCTGGTTTCCCGAAGGCCCGTGAATCCAGGAGCCTCTCCCACCAGGCTGTTTGTAGGTGAAGTGCTCGGTGGATGTTACTGTAACATCTGCATTTCGCTCACCTCCCCACCTTCTTCTGGGATCTGGATGGCTCTGGAATTTGGAGTAGAAATTCTCTGGCCCACTCTGGGGCCGGTCACATTGGCCTGTTGCTGCGCTCCCCTCAGGACTCCCACGCCTCCAGACTCTGGGCCTTGTCCAGCCGCTGCCGTGCCTCTGCATAGAGCATGCTTGGTGTCCCCTTGCCGAATGGCAGCAGCGTGGGTCCCGTGTCTAATCGGTGGTCCGTGTGGTCACTGCACGTCTCAGACAGCGGTTGTCCCCAAAAATCCACACAACTGATGAGAACCCCAGGCCGGTGGCCTCTTGGCATCGGTGCTAGAAGCCGGCAGGGTGGGCAGAAGTCGCTCCAAAGCCCCCTTCCACACACATTCACTGAGCACCTACTGTGTTCCAGGCTCTGGGCCAGTGCTGGGGATGTAAAGCATCAGACAATCCAAAATCAAATCTGGTTTTCTGTTTAGCTTTAGGAGGAAGGACTGTGTGGGTTGCTTTTTTTTTTTTCCGCAGCTACAGCAAATTTACTTTTCTAATGAGGTTTAGCTCCAGCCAATATTAAAATGAATCTGTACTCCCTGAGCACGCCAGCTGACAGCAGGATAGCGGCCTCCCAGCCAAGCGCCTGGCAGGGATTAGGGCTTTGCCACCGATAAGCCCAAAAGTGGGGAGTCTTAGTCTGGACCTCAAGAGTTGGCTGGATTGGGGATGAGCCTTGCCTGCAGTATTAGAGCCGTCAGCAGGGTTTCTCCTGTCCTGCAGGTAGAAGACGTGAGCCGTTATTGTTGCTTCATGAGGAGGGGGGAGGGAAGCAGGGGAGCAGAGACCAGAGGGCAGGGCTGTGGGTATTAGGAGGGGACCCGGTCTGCGGGTCCTTGCTGACCCCCGTGCAAGCCTGGGCACGTGCGGTCACCTCCCCCTCACTCCTCTCCGTCTTGCTTCCTTCTGCGTGAAGTAGTTGAAAAATCTGTCCTCTGAGGCCGTGAGTCTCTTTAGGCTCAGGACTCTGGGCTGTTCACTTCACCAGCGCTCAGAAGCCTTAGAGCCCAACGCTGGACGTGGGGCGGGCTGCTTGCCCTCCCCGGTGGGCATCCTGCAGCCACACCAGCCACATTTCAAGAGCACAGTAGCACACATGGCCTGTGGCCACCATATTGGATGGCATGGATGCACGTAGGATGTGCCCAGCGTCCCCAAGTTCTCCTGGCAAGTGCTGTTCTGGGCTCTACACAGCTGGTTTAGTGAGGCGCTGAGAGCGTGGGCTGCTGGACTCACATCCTGGCTCTGCCGCACACAGCTGTGTGGCTTGGGCCATCGCTTAACCTCTCTGTGCCCCACGTGTCTTGTCTCTAAGCAGGGATAACAGGACGTTTGTGAGGCAGGAATGAGGGTTACAGTTAATCAAGTTACTCACTTAGAACGTGAATAGTGCTTTGCTTAGCAATTTTTTTAATTACTCATTTAGTTAAGATTTCACCTAACAGACACTTAGGGAACAGCCTACTTTGTGCCAGGCGTGCCGAGGGGCCCAGCATGTGGCCTTGCCTCCGTCTCCCAGCTACCCAGAGTCTCAGTTTCCTCCCCTGTGATGGGGACGTGGTCGGTTAATAAGGGACTCTCCAGGGACCGAAAATGAGGTGGGGTGTGTGTCTGCCTTTGTAGATGAACACTGCCAGATCCACAGGGAAGCAGACGCACCTCCCACCAAAGAGCATTTCCTTAGCCCCCGTGTGTTCAAAGTAAAAGGAGCAAATGAGGTTCCGGCCTCCACCAGCGTCTCGGTGGGGACGTGAGCTGGGCTCCCAGCCCTGGACCTAGGGGAAGGAGCCCTGGTCCAGTGGAGCGAGAGGGGCCCTGGGCCAGACGGGATTAGCGGTCAGCTGGCTGAGCCTGGTTCCAGGCCTAGCTGTGTCGGCCGCTCTCTGGGTGACAGAATCTCAGGAGCCTCTATCTCCTCATCTGAAACGAAAGGAGCATGAAGCATGTGAACATTTCCCACCTAGATTACACCGCTTCCCTTGGTAAGCTGTCCATGACGGACGCCCCCGGAGCAGGAGGCAGGAGTGGGGAGCCCACCAGCCGAGAAGGCAAAGGGAAGAGGGGATGGATCTGGGAGCAGGAATTCGCATCCATAGCCATGGACTAGCGGTGAGGCCAGTAGACGGTCTGGCCTGGGATTAGGATTCTGTGGCCGTAGGTGCCTCCTTCTTTCTACAGATGAGGAAGCCGGTGCCCAGGGAGGGTCCACTCCTGTCTCAGGTCACACAGCACTTTGGTGCCTGGTCCCAGACTGTGACCTGAGTCTCCTGACGCCCACCCCTCCCTCTCTCAGGCCCGCTGTGCTCTTGCAGGACAGAGACAGGCGGCGGGGCCACGGGAGCAGCCCCCAGGCTCGGGGTCAGAGGCCCACACTGGGAGCCGGGCTCCTTCCCCACCAGCCGGCACGGGCCTTCGCTCTCCTGCCATGGTAGCTGGCCCAGGAGGACCCAGCTAAACTACCCTGACAGGGCCCCAGGGAAGGTCAGCTGGTTCAGGCCACAGGCAACGCATTAAAAATACACACGAAACCTTAATTAAACCAGTGAATCATCCGCCTGGATGGTATGTGCTTGCACACTCTGACCAGAGGGGTGAGGTCAGCCTGGAAATCCTCAGGCTGGGTGAGCCATCGGGGCCCTCGCTGGCTCGAGACCGCTTCTGGGGGCTCCCAGCTCCACGCAGCCCAGACCCGAAGCCCTGGGTCCCCATTAGCTGATTGGGGTCCCCCGGGTGGCCTCTGCAGCCTGAGGAAATCCAGGCTCGTCCTCAGCCCCCTCCCCCGTCACTGACCCGATGCCCTTGGAGGTCAGAGCGGACTCGGGGTGTCAGGCTGCATCCCTGGAGGCCCAGTTGCTGGAAGGTGCGGCCGGTGGAGTGGCCACACCAGGCCTCCGGGGAAGCCCTCCCCGCACAGCGCGGAGCAGGAGGGCGGAGCGGCTCACGGCGGGACCGCCCGTTGGGCCCCGGGCCGCTCTGCTCCCCGGCGGCTCTGCTTGGGTTGCCGTACTGCCTCTGAGCAGGTTCTTTTCTTTTTCCCTCAGAAAGCTTCTGAACTAAAGCCGAAGCATTTCTCACCTAGCTCATCACCTGCCGATATTAACTTCCTCTCCCTCCTGTAAATCTCTCTCTGAGAACCAGCATTCCAGCCTCCACCCCCCCCCACCCCCAAGACTGGAGACCCAGCAGGCTGCCCTGCGTGTGCGCGCCTGTGTGTTCCAGTGTGTGCACGCATGCGTGCGTGTGAGTGCACGTGTGTGCGTGTGTGTGTGTGTGTGTGTGCATTCCGTCCTCTGGCCGCGTCTTGCTCACTCCTAGCAGCTCATCTGGAACCCCTGGGGTTGCGTCCCCCAGGCGTGCCCCGTGCGTATTTCCTCATGGTAACGCTCCCAAGGGACAGCCAGCAGGAGGGTCACGCGCTGGGACCACACACAGGTGCCCACCCAGCCCCGCTGCAAGGAAAGCCCTGTTAAGCCCCCCCAGTGTCTGGACGTGTCATTGCTGACCCATCTAACCAGAACTTCTGGACGACAGGTTCGTTTTTGTAGTTAAAAAAAAAAAAAACACGTAAAGTAAAATGAAAATGTACCATCTTAACCGCTTTTAAGTGCTTACTGGCATTAAGTACGTTCGCGGTGTCGTGCCACCATCCATCTCCAGAACTTTTTCATCTTGCAGACTGGAAGCTCTGCACCCTTTAAACCCCCCGTCGCCAGCCCTGACAGCCACCTTTCTGCTTTCTGTCCCTATGAGTCTGACCACTTACCCACCTCCGTAAGTGGGTCACGTGGGCTTGGCCCTGCTGCGCCTGCCCCTCCCTGAGTTCAACGTCCTCCGGGGTCATCACGTCGGGACAGGGGTCAGGGCCTCGTCCTCGCTCAGGCTGGATCGCACCGTGCGGATGTGTTTTGTCTGCCTGGTCATCAGGCTGGCGGGTCGCTTGATGCCAGACTGTGGGGCAGGAGCGGTCAACGGTGGTGTCTCCCCCCTGCCCTTCCCTCCGGGAGGCCGCAGACGCCTCTGTGCTCTGAGTAGCGGGTGCCACGAGGACCAGGGAGGATGGAGCCCTGCTCTCCCCCGCCTGTCCGGTGCCAGCCGCGTGTCCCCAGGGCCCAGCCCTCATGACAGTCCCTGGGAGAGTGCGCCTGGCCCGCCCAGAGGTGGGGCAGGAGCTCGGCCAGGGAAGAGCACGCCAGGCAGGGGCTCCAGGTGGGGCCGGTGTAGGGACAGGTCGCCTGCCCTGCTCCCTCCAGAGCCCCCACCCGGAGCCTTCCTCGCAGAGCCTGTCCCCGGGCCGGGAGCCCTCTGACCCAGGAGCCCTGTGCGCAGGGCCAGCCCCTCTGCACGCAGCTCCGCGACGCTCAGCCCCGTCTCAGCCGTCGTGCTGCCCTGCTGCTGGCTGTATGATGCACGGCCTGTAAAACAGACCCACGCGTGGGTCTCCGTTCAGCGGAAGATGAGCTCTCGAGCAGACCAAGGTCGGCTTCCTTGTGCCCGCGGTACGATCCCGGAGAGCACAGGGCTCCACTCGCGGCTCCGAGGACCGTCTCCCTGCACCCTCCAGTGTCGGCGGGATCGACCGTCTGGGGGCTGAGTTTAGGGACCCTCCCATCCGTCACGCCTCTCGGGGGGAGCACGTGCTGCCACTCGGGCTCACAGGCCTTCTTGGGCTGGACCCCCTGCACCTCCTGCAACACTTTCCCTGAACTGTCTCTCATCAGGCAGCGCGAGCCGCTAACACGCAGGGGAGGGGACGGGGGACCCGGCAGGAGTAACAGGAAACAGAGGTGGTGAGAGCAGCTTTCCGGGAGCCCTCGCCTGCTTCCAGGGGCAAAGGGCAGGAAACGAGCAGCCCGGGGTCGATGGGCCCCACCCCCAGGCTCAGCCCGAAGGAGGAGAACCGCAGCTCTGACAGCTCTGGAGACAGGAGGAGAGACGGCGGACCCCCGGCCTTCCGAAATCCCCAGTCCGGCCCTGGGTGCGAATCTTGGAGGCTGGGCAGGGACACAGGACTAATGGGGGGGGGGGGACAGGAAGGTGTCCCGACACCAGGGCAGGCCCAGCTCAGTTTCCGAATCTGTAAAAGAGGAACAGCAAAAGCGATGCCCGCCCAGGGAGCTGCGTGAGCCCGTGGCAGGCAGCCCGCGGCCAGGAGCCCGGACATCCCGTTCATCACACCGCCACGGAGCCCACGCCCCGTGGACCACCCTCCTCGGCACAGCCTTGTCCTTGGGAGGGAGGAATCTGCTAGAAGAACTGCCCAGAGGCCGGTCAGTGCTGACGCAGGAGGGGAGCTGAGGTGCCCTGGCTTCCCCTTTTCTTCCAGACACTTGGACTCGGCTGGATTCAAACAACATGGTTGCTGCTATAATTTCTGTTACAGTTGACGTCGCTCAGCATTCGTGGCGCTCTCTGTGGGCCAGGCGCCGTGATAGTGTTTTCCATGGACCCCTCATTTGATCCCAAAGTGGCCTGGTAAGAGTCACCGAGAAGGGTCCCAGTCACAGGGACACTGGTGCAGCCCTGCTCCGTGTCCGGCCCGGGCCTGGGCTGGATCCAGAGGAGTCCATGGCCTGGGGGCTGCGGACAGACACGAAAGCCGACCAGCTCACGCAGGACGCGGGCTGGCCGTTCGCTGTGTGGACACGGAACGCTCAGGCCTGGGAAAGCTTGTGAAGGGGGAGGGGTAAGGCTGAGGGTGTGGAGCTCCAGGTGGCCTCCCCCGGCCAGCACCCCACCCCAAACCGCACGCGCCGTCAGCACCAGAGGAAGCCGTCAGCACCAGAGGAAGCGGAGGCTGCATAGCCCGAGGGCGGGGCCCGGTGCAGTGGGGACAGACTGCCTTTGGCCGCTCACACCCCTCCAGGGCATCCGAATCCAGCCTCTCCCAGGGCCCTGCACGGGCGTCAGACCCTCAGTTCCAGGGCCAGAACCTCCAGGTTACCCAGCCGGCTTAGTGCTGGTCCCCTGGCCTTGCTGAGACCACATGCCCTGCTCACTGGCCAGCCAGGGTCACCAGGACCTGTGCCAGGCTCCACGCTGTGGACCGTCCTTGCAGCCAGCACTGCCTACCCACCAGGCAGTGCAGCCCTGGGCCCTTCTCAGCCTCCCTGGGCCCTTCTCAGCCTCCCTGGGCCGCCCCAGTGGAGGGGGGTCAAGGAGACCTGGTTGCACCACCCCAGCTCCCGGAGCCCAGGGTGCAAGCGTCCCACAGTCTTCTGAGCTCTGGTGTCCTCAGCCTCTGCAGGGAGCGGTGCGCCCACCCGGCGGCTCTTGCTGCCCCGGTCCGCTAGAAGCTGTTGGCTTTGCTCGTCCGGTCCCCCAGCCCCGCCGTCCATCTCGTATCAGGATCTGCGGGGCCCTCGGCTCCTGCCCCGCAGGCACTGGCCTGATCCGGTGGGCGTCACTGTGTCCCATGCTGCCCCACCCCTCACAGGATGCTGGGCGGTGCAGCGAGCTGGGCGCTGGCGGGAAAGGTTGGCGTGTTCAATCCAGGGCATTTGCTGCCACCGTATTGGAATCGGGCAGGACCGTGTCCCGGCGGGACCTCGGCCTGTGCCAGGGTGACCTGCCCGCCGGTGCTGCTCAGCCTGTGGCAAGGGGGGGCGGGGGGGCAGGCGGAGGGTGCAGGGAGACGGTCCTCGGAGCCGCGAGTGGAGCCCTGTGCTCTCCGGGATCGTACCGCGGGCACAAGGAAGCCGACCTTGGTCTGCTCGAGAGCTCATCTTCCGCTGAACGGAGACCCACGCGTGGGCCCACGGATACATGTGCACTCATTCAGATAGGGTGCTGGCCACGAGCACACACGCATGCACACGTGTGTGAAGGCGTGAACGGGCAGCCCTGTGAAGTCACCCGGAGAGGGTGGCCCCGTGGAGCTCGCAGAATGGACTCGGCCCCAGCCGCGCTCCTAGCGAAGCTACAAATTCCACATCCAGGAGGAGGGAGAGCGGGTGCCGCGGCCGCTGCCGTCGGGCCAGTCAGATGGAGTCAAGCGGGCAGGGGGTGGGGGCACGGTGACGAAGCTGGTACTCGGGGCTCCACGGGGCAAGGGCCCCGTGGCAGCCAGCGGGCCCAGGGACACACAGGCCCCCACGCTGGGCCATGGCAGAGGCCTGGCAAAGGGGGCAGCGGGGGTCAGAGGCCACAGGGAGGAAGGACATGAGGGGATGCTGGCCGTGAGGGCCGGGCTGGCTTGCTTTCTGGGTCTCTGGACCCGGCCTGAGACCTGTGCCCCCGGGGCTGGCCCAGACCTCGGGGTGGGAGGGGAGTTACCGTCCGATGGACCAAGGCAGGTCTGCCAGCTTCCAGAGCTCTCACGAGCGCTGCAGGGAGGGAAGGCGCCGGGCTGGACGTGGGGTCAGGGACGGTGGTGGCAGGAGGTGGAAGGGAAGCAGAGAGGATGCAGTTGGTGGGTGAGGCAGCACAGCCGAGCGCCTCGGATGCCACGGAGGGGGACTCAGGAGGTCTTGGGGAGAGCAAGTCGGGGGGGCGGGCCAGGCAGTGGGGCGGACTGAGCAGACAGATCTCAACGGGAGGCCGCGGAGGAAAGAGCAGGCCTGGACTGGCGTCCGGGCCCGGCCCGGAGGATGCCGGGAGCATTGGGAACAGCCCGGGATTCCTGTGCTGGCCGCCGAGACGGGGAGGAAGACGGAGTGCTCTGGGAAGAAAGACGACGGTGGGGTCTCTGCTGTGTTTGAGGAGTCCGTGGAACATTCCAGACACAGAACAGCTCCAGGCTGGAGGAGGGGGCTGAGGCCAGAGCAGGCAGGGGGAGGGGGAGGCCACGGGGACCCCTCGGCTGTGCCGGCTGCGGGGCCAGATGGGAGCTGAGGTCGGGAAGTGACCTGGCCTCCCTGCTGTGCTGGACAGGCCCTAAGGGTTCCCCGAGACCCCTGACGCCCACCGTCCATGCCTTCAGTGTGGAGACGCCTGTGACCGGGAGAATGTGGTCAGGGTGATGGGCTGTCCCTCCTGCAGGCTCACAGTGTCCTGGAGGACGCGTCCCGGCGGCAGACCTGCCCCGGGTGCCCTCCCTGCTGGTCCCAGGGCGTGGGTGGCCGTGTTGGCCGAGGACACGGTGCAGGGAGCCGAGGGCAGTGCCACCCACAGTCCTGTGACTTTGGGGCAGTGGCCTCTGCCGCCCCTCCACCCCAGGCGTGGAAGCAAGTGCACCCTGTTCAGCCCTCCAGGGGCCCCTGCGCGGCGGACCCCGTGCGTCGGCTGGGCTCCTGACCCACGGAAGGTGGAGATGGAGGAGAACTGGGTGGTTAGAGCTGTAAGCACGTGACCACAGGTCGGCTGCAGGAGAACACAGGGGCACTCGTCTTGGGGACAGTGACGTTCTCTTAAAAGCTGGCGCGGTTGCCAGAAGGGGGCAGGGACAGAGATACAGGGAGGAAGGGGGAAGAGGGGGTCGGGGAGGCAGCTCCTGCCAAGATCAAGCCTCCCCCAACCCCAGGCCAAGCCGAGGGCCAGAAGCTGGGCTCCATGCAGGGGCCGCTCCCCAGTCCACAGGTGGCAGAGCCGGGCCCACCCTCACTGCCCCCCCACCACGCAGGGGAGGACCGCGGCCGCGCCACTCTCTGCCCGCCTGCCCAGGGCTCCCGTCAGCACCTCCCTGCTGGGTGCCCTCCCCCGCAGCCCTGCACGGCCACCCCAAGACCCTCCGCGTGGTGGCTCTTCACAGGGGGCGTTCAGCCCAGCCGGCCCGACGGCCCAGCTGTCCGACGGCCCAGTTCTCCGTCCGGTCTGAGTCCCTCTGGTCGCCGTCCCCACCCGGAGCCGAGCGTGGGTCACCCGTGTGCTCCGGGCCCAGCCCAGAGCAGCAGCAGGAAACCCCCAGGTGAAGCCGTCCTGCAAGGAGGCTGTGGGACGAGCGGACACCCTTCTGCCCGAAGACCACGCCGCTGATTTAGGAACTCCAGCAAACCCGCTGGGGCTGATAGCTTGTTCCGTTCAAATTCCTGCAGTGATGCAGGGGGGACCACGCAGACCAGACCCCCATTTTCACTCTTTACTAAGAATCCAAACCTGATCCCAAGGCTATATCTGAAAAACCAAGAAAGAAAACGAGGGAACCACCTCAAACAGACGACCGATGCCCTGTTTCCTGAGTCTTGGGCAGAAGAAACCCAAAGCCGTTCCGTGTGGTTTACACGAGCCTGAGCTGAGCTGACGTCCTTCGGCCCCAGCCGGGGCCTGGTCTCCTGGCGAGAAGGGAACGACACGGCACGAGGCCTGGGGTCCAGGATGCAGAACCCCCAGGGCCCGGCCATCCCTCCTCCGCAGCCCCCGCTGGGGAGCCCCTTCCTGGGGGTGGCCCTAGGGGGGCCGGCCTGCAGGCAGGGAGTGCTGTGCATGGGGCACCTGGATGTGAGCAGCTCTGCTGACTCCAGGACCTTGGGCCTTTCCAAGCCTCGGTTTCCTCGCGTGTACAATGGGGATGAAACCTCCCTGCCTGCCTCACGGGCTGCTGTGGAGATACAGGACCGGCTTTACGAAGAAATGAATCCCACCTGCCCAGGGCAGGGCTGTGAGCTGCAGGGCCAACGCTGAGCCCTCCTGGGCATCAGGCCCTCCTCGTGGGTGGAAGGAGCTGTGGACCCCTCTGTGTCCAGTCCCCTGCGGGTGGTGGGGACAGGAGCAGGAAGAGGACAGAGATGGTGGGTGGAGAAGCCCCCGTGTCCTGCCCCCTCCCCCATGGAGCCGGTGTGGGTGCAGTGGCCAGGGAGGAGAGGCCTGGGGCCGGTTAATGGAGTGTGGATTGACGGGACAGGAGCTGATTAGCTCTGGCATCTGGCTTGTCCTGAGCAGCGACCGCAGGATCGATACTAATCCCTTGATCCCATTAGGGCCCCTGCAGCTCTCAGGGACAGCGTCCAGCCTCCCTCCCAAGCACTGTCTGGGGCTGGAGGGTAGAACTGGAGCCCTAACCACGTCCGCCTGCTGTCTGCTGTTAACCCCTCCCCGTGTCCCGCTTCCTGCAGCCCCTGGCACCCCCACCGGCCTCTCACACCACCACCCGGCCCCCCCAGCCCCGGGCCCTGACTGCTGCTCGGCCCCAGCGGGACTCGGGCTGCCGGTGTCGGGCCCGTTTCTTTCCTCGCGGGCACGGCAGTGCTTTCCTCACCACCTCTCCTCCAGTGACTCAGGACCGATGTCCTCGGGGGGCTGGGGGTCCCCTCTGGCGGTCAGTGATCCAAGAGTCCATAACGTTGGTTCCCAGCCTGTTGGCAACAGTTCTGCTTGTCCTCATCCTCACAGAACGGACATAAACCAAGGAACGTAAGCTGGAAAGAAAGAAACGTGTCCTTTCTAAGAAAACTAAGTTGAATGCTCTCAGAAGATTCCATGAGGCGAGTCTAGGGCAAAAGTTCTCCAAATGAGGTGCAGATTGGTGGGAAGCATCATAACAATTCTAAAGGATGCGGCGCAGGCTGCTCACCGAGTGTCCCAAGGTCTCGGATCACTTCCGAGAAGTCGTCGCTGAGGCCAAAGGCGGTGTGCCCAGCGGGGCGACTCCCAGAGGGTGGCGAGCTCCCAGGACGGGCCCCAGGCCCACTTCCCAAGCGGGCAGTGCCACGCTGGCCAGTGAAGAGCGTGTGGTCGGGGACAGGACCGCTGATCGTGCAGTTGTCGGGACACGTGCAGTGTCCGCCTCACCTCGAAGGATTCTTCACCCCGCGGTCTCCTGTGACCGCCACCGTCCCGGGCTTATGGGCACCACGGCTCCCACCCTGCTCCAGAGACGAGGGCTGGGGTGGTCTGTGTGAAACTGACCCCCGCCACACACACGCACATGCCATCTCCGCAGCACCTCCCCGAGGGAAGGGACGGAGCCGTGTGGAGCCCCTTTCCCTGCCGCCGTGTGGTCCGGGGAATCCAGCAGGGCCTTGCCCACCACCGATGCTGAACTAATATTTGCTGAATGGAATTAAACCAGCCTCCTCCGCAGGAACTGGGACGCAGGTGAGGTTTTCGTCTGAATCCTGCAGCTCAGGAGGCAGCCTATCCATGCATTTGGAATCGTCCAGCCTTGAAGCCAACCTTGTCCTGGCCCTGCCTCCCCAGGCCCAGCCTCTCCTGTCTAGCCTGCCCGGCTGCAGCCCAGCCTTGGACACATCGGGGCCCCCCATCTGGGTCCCAGACACCCCCTGGTTCTCACAACCCATGACACCCTAAAACCCAGAGGCAAATTCCTGTAACTAGGTCTCCCCAGACGTAGCCAGTCTCCAGGGCTGCTTGGCCCATGAATCATGACCGGGCTCCTTGGAAAGCTGTTATGCTGGCCTCTTGCTTTGACTTTGGCCTTTGGCCAACCCCGTTTTCTCACCAGAGCCCTGTCTTAACCTCGAGGTGCTAAAATGGCAGAACTGAAACTTCATTAGAACCTCCCAGTCCAGCCCTGTGCGTGGAGATGAGGGGGGAGCACCCAGAGCACTGTCCCGCCACCTCACGTCCCCTCTGCCGTCCCACTGGGCTCACACGCCCTCAGCACAGCCTTGTCTGTGTTCGGCCGAGGCCCCCCGTCTGCACTTGCTGAGGGGCTGGGCGGCGCGGGCCAGTCACGGACACGAACTGCGGTGACTGGTGGGGCGTCCCGGCCTCAGCGGACACCGGGCCCCACCCTCGCTCCTGCCGGCAGGACCTTGCTTCAGGCACCGCAGTCTCCCTGCCGCACCCCTCCTCCTGGCTCTGGATGCGGCCGAGCCCCTCCTCCATCTCTGCACCGACTCCTCTGCCCGTGCCCACCAAGGGCCAGGGCAGCCCTGGGTCTGCGGCTGCTTGAGCCTGGACCACAGGCAGGCTGCCCAGCACCCCTCCAGGGCCAGGCAGGAAAAGTGGGCCGTGGCCAGTGGTCATCCTTGCAGCCCCATCTCAGACTTGGGCCTCTGGGTCTGGGGTAGCTTCCCCTGCCCCCACCCCAGGTCCCCCCAGGCCTCTGCTCCCTGGCCCCCAACCCCAGGCCCCATTTCCCTCAGACCCGCCCCCTGCTGGCCAGCTGGTGCTCTCCAAGGCTGGGGGCTCTCCCTGCTCTGCTTAATAACCGCCTGGTAATTGGCTCCATGATTTTGCTGCTATGCTTATAATAGCCTCCATTAAAGTTATGGGGTTTTCAAGCCGTAATGGCTTCCAGAGTAATTAATGCACAACTGGGTTTGTGGCTAAGTTTATTTTTAGAGCTCTTCTGCCTACCCCACCCCCTTCCTTTCATAGCCGTTTTGACCAGATAGCCCGGATGGGATCAGAGCCTCCCTCCTAGGCCCTTGCTTCCATTGCCCCTCCTCCCCTCCTCGTCCCCTCCTGCTTCTGCCCCCGCAGGGAGGTGCTGGGGCCCGCAGGGGGGCCTCCCGGCAGGGGCTCTGGGGCCTGAGCCTCCTTCCCAGCTCCTGATGCAGCTCACACCCAAAGGGCCTGGATTCACGTCTGGCTCCACTGCATGCCGACGGTGACTCGGACACGATGCTGACCCTCACGGCCTCTGCAAACTCCAGGTGGAAGGGGTCGAGGTCAGCGCCTGCGGCCCAGGTGTTGGGAAGACGGAACGTGGAGTGTCAAGTGCATCTCTGGCCCCACAAATGCTCCCCACCAGCTGTTCTTTGCTCAAACTGCAGCCCACGCGGCCGAGGGAGGGGCAGGTGCCGGAGGCTGGAGGCTGCCCCAGCGCAGCTGCCTGAGTGCCAGGGCAGGCCAGCTCCCCACGGCTTCCCCCCCGGAACCAGAGCCTCCCCAAGACCAGGATGCCTGGAAAAGCTCCAGGGCGATCCCAGGACCAGAGGAGACCTCCTAGCCAGCCCTGCTGGAAGCGCCTCTGACCCCCGTCACGTGGCCTGAGACGGCCCCACCAAACCGAGGCCCCAGCTCAGCCCTTCGCAGCCCTGCCTGTGGCCTCGGAGCAGGGCAGGGGCTGGGCGGGGATGTAGCACGAGCTCACGCAGCACCAGAGACCCAGACAGGCATCCTGGGTGGGACTCGGCTCCCACCTGCTCGGGCCACGACAAGGAGCGTGGAGGAGACAGCTCGCACCCCTGGATAGGATCATTCCCTGCTCTGTGCCTGCACCGTTTAACCCCGGTGGCAGGGGGCGGGCCGTGCACCATCTGCCTCCAAGGAGGCTGTGGAGCCAGGGGTGGCAGGGGCAGGGGGCCACCCCGGGAGACCGCAGTGCCCGTCACTGGAAGACAACACGGTTCTTGCACCAGGCATGGGGACTGCTGGCAGAGAGGACCAGGCGAGGAGGAGGACGCGCTGCCTCCAGAACGGGAGCCCCAATCCTGCTCAGCCCTGGCTCTCAGCTCCGCGGGAGATGGATGCGCGTCTGCCGGGGGCCGGGTGGGCAGCGAGCGGCCTCGGGGGCTCGGTGTGCTGGTGCTGGGCACTGGGGTGGCCCACACACCGGGACAGGCCAGGGCCGCCCATGGCTGTCCTCCCTTACGCCTCCTCCTGTGGACCGCAGCTGCATCTTGCACGGCACTCAGCTCACAAGCGAGGAGGAAGGTGAACGTTGGGATGTGACAGTTCCCATGGCGGCGCGGAGGCTGGGCGCCTGCCTCCTGGCATGTGGGCAGCCGGGCCGGAGGGGACTCTCCCCACAGGGCACCTCTCCTGGAGCCCCTGCTGCTGCCATTTGAGTGCCGTCTCCCCGGGACGTGGCAGCCCCACCGGGAGCACGTCTCCTGGCTGACGCCCAGCGGCAGCGCCCGGCCTCCGCCCTACCTCCGCGGGGGCTTCGCAAGAATAGATCCTGCCCGGGTCCACCCCAGCACCGACTCCTTAATCCAGGCTGTGAATTAACCGTCTGGGCACGAGCCTGTGACCATCACAGCTGCTGACTCGTTCCGAGTGCTTGCTGTGTCCATCTGGTGCCCGCCCTCGGGCTCCACGGGTGTTAACGCGTTTAATTCCCAGAAGCCTTGGGAAGTAGGTGCTGAAGGCGCCCGTTTCATAGATGAGAAAACTGAGGCACAGAAGTGAGTTGGGGTTAAACCCAGGCAGGTGTGTCTGAACCCTGAGCGGGCAGCACCCACCGCCACCTGTGAGGATAGAGGCTGGCCGCACCCCACGGACCGGCAGAAGCCAGGCTCCACCCTGAAAACACGATGCTGTGCGTCCCGAGCCGGCCAGCGGGGGCCCGTCCTGCCCAGGTCTCTGGCCGCCACCTTTGCTCTCTGTTGCAGGTGTCCACCCCGCAGGGTTCCTGACCCACCCCAGAAGGCACCACCCAGCAGACTCCGGTAGGGCCGGACTCCGCAGACCCGCTTCGGCAATGGGTGGGTTGTGAGCGTGGTCAGGCCTGCTGGCCAGCATTCAGCTTCCTGCTGCCCCGTGCCTGGCCCCCCCGGCCCATTCCTGTTCTTTTCTCCCCTGTGCTCGCCGCCGTCCGCTGCCGTCGCTCAGGTAACGAGGAGCTGTGGGCCCAGCCAGCCTTGGAGATGCCGAAGAGACGGGACATCCTTGCGATTGTCCTCATCGTGCTGCCTTGGACGCTGCTGGTCACCGTGTGGCACCAGAGCACCATCGCGCCCCTGCTCGCCGCACACAAGGGTGAGCCCCCGCCCGGCCCCCCCGCGGGCTTTGCTGATGGGGTGACCACGGCCAGGGCTTCTGGAGTCCTGACTCTCACCCCCTCGGTAGCTGCGGAACCGAGGACGAGCCAGGCTGATGGCCGTACCCTTGGTGGGGGGGGGGCGGGTCTGCCCTGCTCACTGGCCAGCCAGGGTCACCAGGACCTGTGCCAGGCTCCACGCTGTGGACCGTCCTTGCAGCCAGCACTGCCTACCCACCAGGCAGTGCAGCCCTGGGCCCTTCTCAGCCTCCCTGGGCCCTTCTCAGCCTCCCTGGGCCGCCCCAGTGGAGGGGGGTCAAGGAGACCTGGTTGCACCACCCCAGCTCCCGGAGCCCAGGGTGCAAGCGTCCCACAGTCTTCTGAGCTCTGGTGTCCTCAGCCTCTGCAGGGAGCGCACCGCTCCCACCCATGCCGGGCAGCCTGGCAGGAGGGGAGGCCCACCCGGCGGCTCTTGCTGCCCCGGTCCGCTAGAAGCTGTTGGCTTTGCTCGTCCGGTCCCCCAGCCCCGCCGTCCATCTCGTATCAGGATCTGCGGGGCCCTCGGCTCCTGCCCCGCAGGCACTGGCCTGATCCGGTGGGCGTCACTGTGTCCCATGCTGCCCCACCCCTCACAGGATGCTGGGCGGTGCAGCGAGCTGGGCGCTGGCGGGAAAGGTTGGCGTGTTCAATCCAGGGCATTTGCTGCCACCGTATTGGAATCGGGCAGGACCGTGTCCCGGCGGGACCTCGGCCTGTGCCAGGGTGACCTGCCCGCCGGTGCTGCTCAGCCTGTGGCAAGGGGGGGCGGGGGGGCAGGCGGAGGGTGCAGGGAGACGGTCCTCGGAGCCGCGAGTGGAGCCCTGTGCTCTCCGGGATCGTACCGCGGGCACAAGGAAGCCGACCTTGGTCTGCTCGAGAGCTCATCTTCCGCTGAACGGAGACCCACGCGTGGGCCCACGGATACATGTGCACTCATTCAGATAGGGTGCTGGCCACGAGCACACACGCATGCACACGTGTGTGAAGGCGTGAACGGGCAGCCCTGTGAAGTCACCCGGAGAGGGTGGCCCCGTGGAGCTCGCAGAATGGACTCGGCCCCAGCCGCGCTCCTAGCGAAGCTACAAATTCCACATCCAGGAGGAGGGAGAGCGGGTGCCGCGGCCGCTGCCGTCGGGCCAGTCAGATGGAGTCAAGCGGGCAGGGGGTGGGGGCACGGTGACGAAGCTGGTACTCGGGGCTCCACGGGGCAAGGGCCCCGTGGCAGCCAGCGGGCCCAGGGACACACAGGCCCCCACGCTGGGCCATGGCAGAGGCCTGGCAAAGGGGGCAGCGGGGGTCAGAGGCCACAGGGAGGAAGGACATGAGGGGATGCTGGCCGTGAGGGCCGGGCTGGCTTGCTTTCTGGGTCTCTGGACCCGGCCTGAGACCTGTGCCCCCGGGGCTGGCCCAGACCTCGGGGTGGGAGGGGAGTTACCGTCCGATGGACCAAGGCAGGTCTGCCAGCTTCCAGAGCTCTCACGAGCGCTGCAGGGAGGGAAGGCGCCGGGCTGGACGTGGGGTCAGGGACGGTGGTGGCAGGAGGTGGAAGGGAAGCAGAGAGGATGCAGTTGGTGGGTGAGGCAGCACAGCCGAGCGCCTCGGATGCCACGGAGGGGGACTCAGGAGGTCTTGGGGAGAGCAAGTCGGGGGGGCGGGCCAGGCAGTGGGGCGGACTGAGCAGACAGATCTCAACGGGAGGCCGCGGAGGAAAGAGCAGGCCTGGACTGGCGTCCGGGCCCGGCCCGGAGGATGCCGGGAGCATTGGGAACAGCCCGGGATTCCTGTGCTGGCCGCCGAGACGGGGAGGAAGACGGAGTGCTCTGGGAAGAAAGACGACGGTGGGGTCTCTGCTGTGTTTGAGGAGTCCGTGGAACATTCCAGACACAGAACAGCTCCAGGCTGGAGGAGGGGGCTGAGGCCAGAGCAGGCAGGGGGAGGGGGAGGCCACGGGGACCCCTCGGCTGTGCCGGCTGCGGGGCCAGATGGGAGCTGAGGTCGGGAAGTGACCTGGCCTCCCTGCTGTGCTGGACAGGCCCTAAGGGTTCCCCGAGACCCCTGACGCCCACCGTCCATGCCTTCAGTGTGGAGACGCCTGTGACCGGGAGAATGTGGTCAGGGTGATGGGCTGTCCCTCCTGCAGGCTCACAGTGTCCTGGAGGACGCGTCCCGGCGGCAGACCTGCCCCGGGTGCCCTCCCTGCTGGTCCCAGGGCGTGGGTGGCCGTGTTGGCCGAGGACACGGTGCAGGGAGCCGAGGGCAGTGCCACCCACAGTCCTGTGACTTTGGGGCAGTGGCCTCTGCCGCCCCTCCACCCCAGGCGTGGAAGCAAGTGCACCCTGTTCAGCCCTCCAGGGGCCCCTGCGCGGCGGACCCCGTGCGTCGGCTGGGCTCCTGACCCACGGAAGGTGGAGATGGAGGAGAACTGGGTGGTTAGAGCTGTAAGCACGTGACCACAGGTCGGCTGCAGGAGAACACAGGGGCACTCGTCTTGGGGACAGTGACGTTCTCTTAAAAGCTGGCGCGGTTGCCAGAAGGGGGCAGGGACAGAGATACAGGGAGGAAGGGGGAAGAGGGGGTCGGGGAGGCAGCTCCTGCCAAGATCAAGCCTCCCCCAACCCCAGGCCAAGCCGAGGGCCAGAAGCTGGGCTCCATGCAGGGGCCGCTCCCCAGTCCACAGGTGGCAGAGCCGGGCCCACCCTCACTGCCCCCCCACCACGCAGGGGAGGACCGCGGCCGCGCCACTCTCTGCCCGCCTGCCCAGGGCTCCCGTCAGCACCTCCCTGCTGGGTGCCCTCCCCCGCAGCCCTGCACGGCCACCCCAAGACCCTCCGCGTGGTGGCTCTTCACAGGGGGCGTTCAGCCCAGCCGGCCCGACGGCCCAGCTGTCCGACGGCCCAGTTCTCCGTCCGGTCTGAGTCCCTCTGGTCGCCGTCCCCACCCGGAGCCGAGCGTGGGTCACCCGTGTGCTCCGGGCCCAGCCCAGAGCAGCAGCAGGAAACCCCCAGGTGAAGCCGTCCTGCAAGGAGGCTGTGGGACGAGCGGACACCCTTCTGCCCGAAGACCACGCCGCTGATTTAGGAACTCCAGCAAACCCGCTGGGGCTGATAGCTTGTTCCGTTCAAATTCCTGCAGTGATGCAGGGGGGACCACGCAGACCAGACCCCCATTTTCACTCTTTACTAAGAATCCAAACCTGATCCCAAGGCTATATCTGAAAAACCAAGAAAGAAAACGAGGGAACCACCTCAAACAGACGACCGATGCCCTGTTTCCTGAGTCTTGGGCAGAAGAAACCCAAAGCCGTTCCGTGTGGTTTACACGAGCCTGAGCTGAGCTGACGTCCTTCGGCCCCAGCCGGGGCCTGGTCTCCTGGCGAGAAGGGAACGACACGGCACGAGGCCTGGGGTCCAGGATGCAGAACCCCCAGGGCCCGGCCATCCCTCCTCCGCAGCCCCCGCTGGGGAGCCCCTTCCTGGGGGTGGCCCTAGGGGGGCCGGCCTGCAGGCAGGGAGTGCTGTGCATGGGGCACCTGGATGTGAGCAGCTCTGCTGACTCCAGGACCTTGGGCCTTTCCAAGCCTCGGTTTCCTCGCGTGTACAATGGGGATGAAACCTCCCTGCCTGCCTCACGGGCTGCTGTGGAGATACAGGACCGGCTTTACGAAGAAATGAATCCCACCTGCCCAGGGCAGGGCTGTGAGCTGCAGGGCCAACGCTGAGCCCTCCTGGGCATCAGGCCCTCCTCGTGGGTGGAAGGAGCTGTGGACCCCTCTGTGTCCAGTCCCCTGCGGGTGGTGGGGACAGGAGCAGGAAGAGGACAGAGATGGTGGGTGGAGAAGCCCCCGTGTCCTGCCCCCTCCCCCATGGAGCCGGTGTGGGTGCAGTGGCCAGGGAGGAGAGGCCTGGGGCCGGTTAATGGAGTGTGGATTGACGGGACAGGAGCTGATTAGCTCTGGCATCTGGCTTGTCCTGAGCAGCGACCGCAGGATCGATACTAATCCCTTGATCCCATTAGGGCCCCTGCAGCTCTCAGGGACAGCGTCCAGCCTCCCTCCCAAGCACTGTCTGGGGCTGGAGGGTAGAACTGGAGCCCTAACCACGTCCGCCTGCTGTCTGCTGTTAACCCCTCCCCGTGTCCCGCTTCCTGCAGCCCCTGGCACCCCCACCGGCCTCTCACACCACCACCCGGCCCCCCCAGCCCCGGGCCCTGACTGCTGCTCGGCCCCAGCGGGACTCGGGCTGCCGGTGTCGGGCCCGTTTCTTTCCTCGCGGGCACGGCAGTGCTTTCCTCACCACCTCTCCTCCAGTGACTCAGGACCGATGTCCTCGGGGGGCTGGGGGTCCCCTCTGGCGGTCAGTGATCCAAGAGTCCATAACGTTGGTTCCCAGCCTGTTGGCAACAGTTCTGCTTGTCCTCATCCTCACAGAACGGACATAAACCAAGGAACGTAAGCTGGAAAGAAAGAAACGTGTCCTTTCTAAGAAAACTAAGTTGAATGCTCTCAGAAGATTCCATGAGGCGAGTCTAGGGCAAAAGTTCTCCAAATGAGGTGCAGATTGGTGGGAAGCATCATAACAATTCTAAAGGATGCGGCGCAGGCTGCTCACCGAGTGTCCCAAGGTCTCGGATCACTTCCGAGAAGTCGTCGCTGAGGCCAAAGGCGGTGTGCCCAGCGGGGCGACTCCCAGAGGGTGGCGAGCTCCCAGGACGGGCCCCAGGCCCACTTCCCAAGCGGGCAGTGCCACGCTGGCCAGTGAAGAGCGTGTGGTCGGGGACAGGACCGCTGATCGTGCAGTTGTCGGGACACGTGCAGTGTCCGCCTCACCTCGAAGGATTCTTCACCCCGCGGTCTCCTGTGACCGCCACCGTCCCGGGCTTATGGGCACCACGGCTCCCACCCTGCTCCAGAGACGAGGGCTGGGGTGGTCTGTGTGAAACTGACCCCCGCCACACACACGCACATGCCATCTCCGCAGCACCTCCCCGAGGGAAGGGACGGAGCCGTGTGGAGCCCCTTTCCCTGCCGCCGTGTGGTCCGGGGAATCCAGCAGGGCCTTGCCCACCACCGATGCTGAACTAATATTTGCTGAATGGAATTAAACCAGCCTCCTCCGCAGGAACTGGGACGCAGGTGAGGTTTTCGTCTGAATCCTGCAGCTCAGGAGGCAGCCTATCCATGCATTTGGAATCGTCCAGCCTTGAAGCCAACCTTGTCCTGGCCCTGCCTCCCCAGGCCCAGCCTCTCCTGTCTAGCCTGCCCGGCTGCAGCCCAGCCTTGGACACATCGGGGCCCCCCATCTGGGTCCCAGACACCCCCTGGTTCTCACAACCCATGACACCCTAAAACCCAGAGGCAAATTCCTGTAACTAGGTCTCCCCAGACGTAGCCAGTCTCCAGGGCTGCTTGGCCCATGAATCATGACCGGGCTCCTTGGAAAGCTGTTATGCTGGCCTCTTGCTTTGACTTTGGCCTTTGGCCAACCCCGTTTTCTCACCAGAGCCCTGTCTTAACCTCGAGGTGCTAAAATGGCAGAACTGAAACTTCATTAGAACCTCCCAGTCCAGCCCTGTGCGTGGAGATGAGGGGGGAGCACCCAGAGCACTGTCCCGCCACCTCACGTCCCCTCTGCCGTCCCACTGGGCTCACACGCCCTCAGCACAGCCTTGTCTGTGTTCGGCCGAGGCCCCCCGTCTGCACTTGCTGAGGGGCTGGGCGGCGCGGGCCAGTCACGGACACGAACTGCGGTGACTGGTGGGGCGTCCCGGCCTCAGCGGACACCGGGCCCCACCCTCGCTCCTGCCGGCAGGACCTTGCTTCAGGCACCGCAGTCTCCCTGCCGCACCCCTCCTCCTGGCTCTGGATGCGGCCGAGCCCCTCCTCCATCTCTGCACCGACTCCTCTGCCCGTGCCCACCAAGGGCCAGGGCAGCCCTGGGTCTGCGGCTGCTTGAGCCTGGACCACAGGCAGGCTGCCCAGCACCCCTCCAGGGCCAGGCAGGAAAAGTGGGCCGTGGCCAGTGGTCATCCTTGCAGCCCCATCTCAGACTTGGGCCTCTGGGTCTGGGGTAGCTTCCCCTGCCCCCACCCCAGGTCCCCCCAGGCCTCTGCTCCCTGGCCCCCAACCCCAGGCCCCATTTCCCTCAGACCCGCCCCCTGCTGGCCAGCTGGTGCTCTCCAAGGCTGGGGGCTCTCCCTGCTCTGCTTAATAACCGCCTGGTAATTGGCTCCATGATTTTGCTGCTATGCTTATAATAGCCTCCATTAAAGTTATGGGGTTTTCAAGCCGTAATGGCTTCCAGAGTAATTAATGCACAACTGGGTTTGTGGCTAAGTTTATTTTTAGAGCTCTTCTGCCTACCCCACCCCCTTCCTTTCATAGCCGTTTTGACCAGATAGCCCGGATGGGATCAGAGCCTCCCTCCTAGGCCCTTGCTTCCATTGCCCCTCCTCCCCTCCTCGTCCCCTCCTGCTTCTGCCCCCGCAGGGAGGTGCTGGGGCCCGCAGGGGGGCCTCCCGGCAGGGGCTCTGGGGCCTGAGCCTCCTTCCCAGCTCCTGATGCAGCTCACACCCAAAGGGCCTGGATTCACGTCTGGCTCCACTGCATGCCGACGGTGACTCGGACACGATGCTGACCCTCACGGCCTCTGCAAACTCCAGGTGGAAGGGGTCGAGGTCAGCGCCTGCGGCCCAGGTGTTGGGAAGACGGAACGTGGAGTGTCAAGTGCATCTCTGGCCCCACAAATGCTCCCCACCAGCTGTTCTTTGCTCAAACTGCAGCCCACGCGGCCGAGGGAGGGGCAGGTGCCGGAGGCTGGAGGCTGCCCCAGCGCAGCTGCCTGAGTGCCAGGGCAGGCCAGCTCCCCACGGCTTCCCCCCCGGAACCAGAGCCTCCCCAAGACCAGGATGCCTGGAAAAGCTCCAGGGCGATCCCAGGACCAGAGGAGACCTCCTAGCCAGCCCTGCTGGAAGCGCCTCTGACCCCCGTCACGTGGCCTGAGACGGCCCCACCAAACCGAGGCCCCAGCTCAGCCCTTCGCAGCCCTGCCTGTGGCCTCGGAGCAGGGCAGGGGCTGGGCGGGGATGTAGCACGAGCTCACGCAGCACCAGAGACCCAGACAGGCATCCTGGGTGGGACTCGGCTCCCACCTGCTCGGGCCACGACAAGGAGCGTGGAGGAGACAGCTCGCACCCCTGGATAGGATCATTCCCTGCTCTGTGCCTGCACCGTTTAACCCCGGTGGCAGGGGGCGGGCCGTGCACCATCTGCCTCCAAGGAGGCTGTGGAGCCAGGGGTGGCAGGGGCAGGGGGCCACCCCGGGAGACCGCAGTGCCCGTCACTGGAAGACAACACGGTTCTTGCACCAGGCATGGGGACTGCTGGCAGAGAGGACCAGGCGAGGAGGAGGACGCGCTGCCTCCAGAACGGGAGCCCCAATCCTGCTCAGCCCTGGCTCTCAGCTCCGCGGGAGATGGATGCGCGTCTGCCGGGGGCCGGGTGGGCAGCGAGCGGCCTCGGGGGCTCGGTGTGCTGGTGCTGGGCACTGGGGTGGCCCACACACCGGGACAGGCCAGGGCCGCCCATGGCTGTCCTCCCTTACGCCTCCTCCTGTGGACCGCAGCTGCATCTTGCACGGCACTCAGCTCACAAGCGAGGAGGAAGGTGAACGTTGGGATGTGACAGTTCCCATGGCGGCGCGGAGGCTGGGCGCCTGCCTCCTGGCATGTGGGCAGCCGGGCCGGAGGGGACTCTCCCCACAGGGCACCTCTCCTGGAGCCCCTGCTGCTGCCATTTGAGTGCCGTCTCCCCGGGACGTGGCAGCCCCACCGGGAGCACGTCTCCTGGCTGACGCCCAGCGGCAGCGCCCGGCCTCCGCCCTACCTCCGCGGGGGCTTCGCAAGAATAGATCCTGCCCGGGTCCACCCCAGCACCGACTCCTTAATCCAGGCTGTGAATTAACCGTCTGGGCACGAGCCTGTGACCATCACAGCTGCTGACTCGTTCCGAGTGCTTGCTGTGTCCATCTGGTGCCCGCCCTCGGGCTCCACGGGTGTTAACGCGTTTAATTCCCAGAAGCCTTGGGAAGTAGGTGCTGAAGGCGCCCGTTTCATAGATGAGAAAACTGAGGCACAGAAGTGAGTTGGGGTTAAACCCAGGCAGGTGTGTCTGAACCCTGAGCGGGCAGCACCCACCGCCACCTGTGAGGATAGAGGCTGGCCGCACCCCACGGACCGGCAGAAGCCAGGCTCCACCCTGAAAACACGATGCTGTGCGTCCCGAGCCGGCCAGCGGGGGCCCGTCCTGCCCAGGTCTCTGGCCGCCACCTTTGCTCTCTGTTGCAGGTGTCCACCCCGCAGGGTTCCTGACCCACCCCAGAAGGCACCACCCAGCAGACTCCGGTAGGGCCGGACTCCGCAGACCCGCTTCGGCAATGGGTGGGTTGTGAGCGTGGTCAGGCCTGCTGGCCAGCATTCAGCTTCCTGCTGCCCCGTGCCTGGCCCCCCCGGCCCATTCCTGTTCTTTTCTCCCCTGTGCTCGCCGCCGTCCGCTGCCGTCGCTCAGGTAACGAGGAGCTGTGGGCCCAGCCAGCCTTGGAGATGCCGAAGAGACGGGACATCCTTGCGATTGTCCTCATCGTGCTGCCTTGGACGCTGCTGGTCACCGTGTGGCACCAGAGCACCATCGCGCCCCTGCTCGCCGCACACAAGGGTGAGCCCCCGCCCGGCCCCCCCGCGGGCTTTGCTGATGGGGTGACCACGGCCAGGGCTTCTGGAGTCCTGACTCTCACCCCCTCGGTAGCTGCGGAACCGAGGACGAGCCAGGCTGATGGCCGTACCCTTGGTGGGGGGGGGCGGGTCTCGGCCCGTTTGGGGCTCTGATGATGCCACACACACAGGCACAGACTCACAGGCCAACTCTGCACCTGCTCCCAGGACGTGCACCCCGGGACGGCTCAGGGGTGGGTGGCCAGGATTCCCAGCCTGCGTTGTTTAAAACCTTTCAGGGCGAGTGTGTTGTTCGCTTCTCTTTTCCTGGTCGGGAAGCCCTGATCCAGTGCCACCTGCTGAAAATAGGCTGGACAGAGGCAAGTCCCCCGAAGCCGGGTTAGAACTGGCCTCTCCTGGCTCCCAGCCCAGAGCTTTTCCCTCTCACACCAGGGCCCCCTATGCCCCAGACCCGTGCACGTGCCCCTCCCCCCGCGCCGGCCCCTCACTGCCAGTCTCCAGTCCCACACTCTCTGTTCGAGCCCTTCTCCCATGGGAGCCCGGGGAGCCTGAGGAAACACAGAGGTGCCCGGGCCCATCCCAGGGAGAAAGCTGACAGGGCTGGGGGGGCGGGGGTGCTGGGCATCGGTGATTTGGGTGCAGGCAGGGCCAAGAGCCTCAGTCTGAAGCGGGGCTGCTCCACAGTTACACACCGGGGCCTGCTCAGCCCCGGTGGGTCCTGAGGCTTCTGTGAGGAAGGGCCAGGCTGAAGATGGCTAAATGCCCACTGCCTGCTGGGGCACCTGGAGCTGTCCTCCTGACGTTTATCCTTTCCTCCCAATCCAGCACCTCTCCTTGGTGCTTACTTTTTTTTTTTTTTTTTTTGGGGCCATGCTGCTGGGCCTGTGGGATCTTAGTTCCCCTACCAGGGATTGAACCCGGGGCCTGGCAGCGAAAGCGCCGAGTCCTAACCCCTGGACCGCCAGGGAAGTCCCTGGCGCTTATCGTTTTAGAGTTGTCACCTAGCAACACATCACTACATTTACCACATGTAAAGGGACATAATACCACGTGGCTTCCGTTCTCGGCAGGGCTCTGGGGTCAGAGACGCCAGGCTGCTTCGCTCAGCACTACCCTTCCTGCCTGAGGACAGGGAACTGGCATCCGCTCTCCCCAGAGCAGCCAAGACAGAACGAAGGCAGCAGCAAAGGAAGTTAGGGAGGCCTTAGGACCCAAAGGCGGCAGAAGCCCTGACCCAGCCCTGTCGTAGGCACAGACCCGCAGGCGGGGATGATTTGAGCCGCAGAAAGGAACAGGGAGGGGGAGTGACTCTCAGTGTCCTCCCCGGGCCTTGGTTTCCAAAACTTTACCCACGGCAGGATAAACTAATCTTTACTTATACCCTGGTCAGAAGCTGCTCTCCTCAAGCTTGTTGTCTTTCACAGTCTGACCCAAAACTCCTCCTGAAGGTGCCCTTGGCTGACTGCATCTGCGCTAGTCTCCCGACGCCGCACCCACGGCCCGGGCGCAGGCCCCCACTACCACTGTGGGTCTCGTCGTGGGTGTCTTGCTGGCCTTTGGGAGCTCCCTGAGAGCCGGCAGCACGTGCGTGCCCCCCCTCGGCGCCCAGCGTCCGACCCCACGCCAGCACCCACACCACGGGCTAACAAGGACCGTGGGAAGGAGGGAGGGGGCGGCAGCTGGCTGGACCCCACTTCGCCCCCTGCAGGTAACCACTCACGCCATCCTTTCCATAGTTGCAAGAAGCCACGGGGAACAGGGCCGCTTACCAGAGATGGTGAGCCTCGGGGCAGAGTTCCGAGCCCTTTAACCCACGTTCAACTCGATAAAGGAGATGCAGGTATTGGCTCCATTTTGCAGTTTCTAAAACTGAGGCACCAGAAGCCAAGCAGTCTGCTCACGGCCGTATGGTTAGTACAGAGTGGCGCAGGGTCTGAGCCCAGGCACTCAGATCCCTAGGTCTGTCCTCTGACGCTTGCCACCTCCTGCTGGTATGGTGTGAGAGCGGTGAGGGGCCCACAGTCCTTCAAACAGGAAGACACACCTCAGAGAGAAGGGATTCTTTAAGAACAAGCATACCCGTGGGGGCTTCCCTGGTGGCGCAGTGGTTACAAATCCGCCTGCCAATGCAGGGGACACGGGTTCGAACCCTGGTCTGGGAAGATCCCACATGCTGCGGAGCAACTAAGCCCGTGCACCACAACCACTGAGCCTGTGCTCTAGACCCCGCGAGCCACAACCACTGAGCCCGCATGCCACAACTAGTGAAGCCCAAGCACCCTAGAGCCCACACCCTGCAACAAGAGAAGCCACCACAGTGAGAAGCCCGCGTACCGCAATGAAGGGTAGCCCCCGCTCACTGCAACTAGAGAAAGCCCACGCCCAGCAACAAAGACCCAACGCAGCCTAAATAAATAATTGTTAAAAAGTAAATAAAATTGTTTTTAAAAGATATGAATCAACACCATTTAAAAAAAAAAAAAAGAATACCCATAGGCTGATTTCCCCTCATGAGAGGACTGCTGGCTTTGCCCATGGGGAGAATGTCCAGGATGCAAGAGAGAGCTTGGTCATTAGAGCTGCCCCAGCGGGCGCAGGGTGCCTTCCGGAGAGAGGGGCTCTCATCCCTGTGAGTGTGTCACAGAGGCCAGGCCTCTGCCAGGTTTCACACACGCCTCCCCTGTGGTCCTTGGGGACACATGGGCACACACGGCTGGGTGTGGAGCAGGTAGGGTCCCAGGTGGCTGAAAGAGTGTGACCGGAAAGTGCAGATTAGGAGACACACCAAACCCCAGAAGAGCTGAGATGGGTCTCCACCCTGCCCCTTTGCCCAAATGTGGGAATAAAGTCAGAAACGACAGGCATAGGGTTCAAAATTATCTTGCCAGCTATGGGAAACACCCTAGAACAAAATGCAGTGAAGTATCAAATACTGCACCAAAATTCAGAAGCTGGATTAAGTAAGCCCCGCTCGACTCCAGGGTTTGTGAAAAATCGGGGCGAGGTAACCGCAGACTCCCGGGTCCACAGTGTGCTGTAGCCACGACAGCACTAACGCTGCCCTCGGGCATGGGAGGCAGTGCCCGGGGCTCTGTAGCCCCAGCCTGTGCGGGGCAGTGCAGTCAGCTCTGGGCAGGTGAGAAGGGCATAGGGTGGCGAGGACAGGATACTTTGTCATATAAAACCCAACACGGTTGGGAACCGCGGATGCAATCTTGGAATTTGGCCAGCTGCCCTCAAATAGCTACAGAGCTGTCAAATGCGAGAAGGAGGGAGAGGTTGGTGATTTCTGTGTCATCTCGGGAGTCAGAAGTAGCAGAACCCGGGGGAGGATGTCAGGCAAGCAGCCTTGGCCGCCAGCTTCAGCCCACAGGGCCCCAGGCAGGGATGGGCTGACGTTCCGCGGTTGGAGCAGAGGAGCGCTGCACGGGGCGGGGGGGCCGAGGTACCTGCAGCGGAGCTGCCCACAGCCCCCCTCCAACCCGCAGATGACGGCAGCGACCCCCGGCGCGAGGCGCCACCCGGCGCGGACCCCAGGGAGTACTGCATGTCCGACCGCGACATCGTGGAGGTGGTGCGCACCGAGTACGTGTACACGCGGCCCCCTCCCTGGTCCGACACGCTGCCCACCATCCACGTGGTGACGCCCACCTACAGCCGTCCGGTCCAGAAGGCTGAGCTGACGCGCTTGGCCAACACGCTGCTGCACGTGCCCAACCTGCACTGGCTGGTGGTGGAGGATGCGCCGCGCCGCACGCCGCTGACCGCGCGCCTCCTGCGCGACACCGGCCTCAACTACACGCACCTGCACGTGGAGACGCCGCGCAACTACAAGCTGCGCGGGGACGCGCGCGACCCGCGCATCCCGCGGGGCACCATGCAGCGCAACCTGGCCCTGCGCTGGCTGCGTGAGACCTTCCCACGCAACTCCAGCCAGCCCGGCGTCGTGTACTTCGCGGACGACGACAACACCTACAGCCTGGAGCTCTTTGAGGAGGTGCGCTCCGTGCAAGTGTGGGGACCCAGGGAGGGCGGGGAACCTGGCGCGGCCCGCAGCCCCCGCTGGCGAAGGGGGAGGAGATCGGCGTCGACCGTAGCCCTGGCCTCCGGGCACTGTCTCCACGAGGGCTTCCAGTGGGGGACAGGCAAAGGGGGTTCCCTGTCGACTCTGTGAGTGTCCTCGGGTCTGAGAGTCACGACAGTGGGGGAAGGGAAGGAGTCCTTTCAGACTCTAAACTGGGGAGACAGAAGTTTTGCAGCGAAGAGGGCAGGTCACATGACATGGCGAATATCAGCTGGTTGGAGGCGTGGCCTTGCCCCCAGCGCACGCATGCTCCTCCGCGGATGCCCACCCCGAGCAGCGCAGGCGCCCTGACTCTTCTCCTTCCGTAGATGCGCAGCACCAGGCGGGTGTCCGTGTGGCCCGTAGCCTTCGTCGGCGGCCTTCGGTACGAGGCCCCGAGGGTCAATGGGGCCGGGAAGGTGGTCGGCTGGAAGACTGTGTTCGACCCCCACCGGCCGTTTGCAATAGACATGGCGGGATTTGCGGTCAACCTGCGGCTCATTCTGCAGCGAAGCCAGGCCTACTTCAAGCTTCGCGGCGTGAAGGGAGGCTACCAGGAAAGCAGCCTCCTGCGAGAACTTGTCACCCTCAGTGACCTGGAGCCCAAGGCAGCCAACTGCACCAAGGTAAGACCCTCAGCAGAACTGACAGCTGTAATGCAAGCTTTCTCCAGCCCACAGAGCCCTCCCTCTAGATCAGGGAGAAGGAAATAGGGCCCCAAACAGTCTGCGAAGGAGAACCAGCCTCCCAAGACGGCAGTTTTTTGGTTTTTGTTTTTCCGGTATGCGGGCCTCTCACTGTCATGGCCTCCCCCGTTGAGGAGCACAGGCTCCGGACGCACAGGCTCAGCGGCCATGGCTCACGGGCCCAGCCGCTCCGCGGCATGTGGGATCTTCCCGGACCGGGGCACGAACCGGTGTCCCCTG
>NC_041229.1:417526-425028 GCF_002837175.3 Physeter macrocephalus
GGGGCATGTGGGATCTTCCCGGACCGGGGCACGAACCGGTGTCCCCTGCATCGGCAGGCGGACTCTCAACCACTGCGCCACCAGGGAAGCCCAAGACGGCAGTTTATCGCCCTTCAGGAGCCACGCTGATGGCAGGTGGGGGAGCTGGGAGGGGCGACCGGCGAGACAGAGCCCAGGACTGAATCCCTCCCTCACCTCGAAGCAGCTGGGCTCCACGACCCTCCTGCCAGACACACCTCCATGTGTGCACATACATGCACAGACAGGCACACATATACATATGCACGTGCACGCATGTGTGCATGCGTGGAACATACATGGGCATGCATATGCACAAGGCACACATATACATGTGTTCATGCATGCATATGTATGCATATGTACACACACATACACACACACACACATGCTACTTCTAGTTTGTACTTCTCCATCCAGGGCCTGGGCTGTCACTTAGCTGAGCTGAAGGTCCCAGAACTCTCTCCCTCTGGACCCATCAAGAAATGCAGGGGAGAATGAGAAGCAAGAGGAAATTTTGAGACCTGCTTGTCTCTTTTCTGTAGCTGTAGACTTTGTTTCCAACTGATACTGTGAATGCAGCCTTATGTACAAAAAGCAAGAATGAGGGGGTAGGTAGAAATAAAGAACAATGGAGAAAATCTTGCTGGAACAAGGGCAGAAGGGGAGGGGGCAGGGGTGGGAGGGCAAGGTCAGGGGCCTGCCCCATGTGGTCTCATGTCTCTGAACACACAGATCCTGGTCTGGCACACACGGACTGAGAAGCCGGTGCTGGTGAACGAGGGGAAAAAAGGCTTCACTGACCCCATGGTGGAGATCTGAGCCCCAGGACACAGGTAGGGGGATGCAGGCAGGTGACACACCGGGCGGGCCACCCAAGCTTGGATGCAGAGTAAATCTGCCAAGGCTTTTCTCTTAGTCTTTAATCGTGAAGGTCAGAGCAAATGCCCCGTGGAGTGGAGGAGGAATAGCTGAAGTCGACAGGAGCCAGCCTCCCCCCATGGCTGGGTGGTTCTACCACCAGCTGCTTGGAAGGCCTCACCTTCCAGGCACCGCCTGGTGACAGCTCTCTGTCATCACCACTGTTATCCTGGCTACCAGCCGGTCCCCTTATGAGGCGCTGCTGTGTGGACCCGCCCAGGCTCTGTCTCCTGCAGGTTCCTCCGTCCTGGTGAAAGCATGGACCGAGGAGCCTGGCCTGACTCCCAAGCTACCACTTTCCTCAGTCTGACGTTTCTTTCTGTAGGCCTCAGTTTCTTCGTCTGCAGAATGGGTTGCTGAGGCACCAGGAACAGTCTGGCACATAATAAGTCCTGCCTAAGTGTTGCTATTTTTATTTGATTTTTTTTGGCCGAGCCACGCAGCATGCAAGATCTTAGTTCCCCAACCAGGGATCGAACCTATGCCCACTGCAGTGGAAGCGCAGAGTCCTAACCACTGGACCGCCAGGGAAGTCCCTTTATTTGGTTAAAACCCTGTATTGCAGTAGGTCACAGGCTCCATCTATGTTTTAGAGGCAAAGGAATGAGGCTGAGTAAAGCTGAAGTGAATTGTGCCAGGTGATTGGCAAAGCCAGGAATTTTTTATGAGCTTCTCTGTGATCTCATCAGAGGTGGGAGCTCAGACAGTGGGACACACCTCTGTCCTCTGGCCTTGGAGTCGGGCTGCAGCTTCTGTATCACCTGGGCAATGGCCCTGCCCACAGGGGACCACAGGGGCTCTGCTTATCTTGTTTCCTGAACTTAGAAAATCACCTCGGTCCGCTGCCACTGAGACTGTGTCGGGACAGAGCATCACTCCCTGCCTCTCCCGCTCCTGGCCTCTCAGTGGGGACCTGGGGGTGGGCTCTGCGGAGCCCCTGGGTGATGCTTCAGGGGCCCAGGATCCAGCGGCTCCCTCACGCCTCCCGTATTCTTCTCCCTCTCACAGGAGCCCCCTTCTCAGACCTGCTCCTGGACACCTGTGCTCCCCACGCGGGTGGTCCCACCGGGGCGGACTCCTGTGGAATCGCCGTCATCCTCCTTTGTACTCTGGGGCCTTCAGAGAGACCAGCCTGATGCCAGGACAAAGGACGGAGACCCTAAAGCACAGATACCCCAGACCTGTTGTTCTGTTCCATTTGCCCTGGCAGGGCCGGCCGGGGCAGACACCATGGGCCCCGAGCCCGGGAGCGATGCCAGGCTGGGAGGGGGCGAAAGAGCCCGGCAGTCCAGCAGAGGGCTCCCCGGCTCCCCCTCGAGGCCCCATGACCACACAGGACACCTGGCCAGGGACTGCGGAAGACAGCAAGCAGCCCCCACCCCCGGCATCAGGAACGAGCTGCTCCGGGAGATGCAGCCCCTCCGGCGGCTTTCCTGTGGCTCCCACTCGGAGTCTGCATGAGGCTGTCTGTGTTCCCCGCAGGCGGCCAGCCCGGGGAGCTGGCCGCCCTCCCCATACCTCAACCTCGTGGAGGGAGCAGAGCGCCGTCCCCGGCTCTTGTCCCAGCGCAAGGAAAGAGGTGGGCCCTCGACCCAGCACAGGGTATAGACCGCACGGCACCTCCCCAACGCCCACTGGGCCCCGGGCCCCTCGCCTGGGCTGGGACTGGGGAGGCAGGAGCCCCCAGAGCCAGAGCCGTGAGAACCACAGGCCTCAGGGGCTCGAGGGAGCAGGTGGGCCAGGAAGAGAGAGGAGGGGCCTGGGCGGTCCCAGGGCTCCTCCCTGCCCCTGGCCGGGGGGGACTCTGGATTTAGCAAAGGGATTTACAGAAGGGGCAGAGATGATCTGGACCCTGAGGGCAGGATGCCTGAGCACACACTGCTTTGGAAATCATGCGATCTACACACCAAGTGGGAAGGAGAACCTCCCTTCTCCCTAAACCGGGGGCCCGAAGAGCAAGCCGGCCTCGTGTCCAGCCGCCCCTCCGCCCCAGAGAAGGAACCGTGCGCGGCCCTCAGCCAGGAGGAGGGGTGCCTGTCTCCCAGGCTTCCCGACGGGGCCGGCCCTCCGCCGGTCTCCACTCACACTCCTGAGCCTTGGAAGCACAATTTTCCTCCCCCGTGGAGGCAGAGGAGGGGCCTGAGCCCGCCGAACAGGTGTTTACTTTTAACCGCTAACAGCCCCCACTCCGCTTCGACTCACGGGATGGGTCTGCGGGCCATGGAGAGCCCACTCCTGGGTGCATGGGCAGTGGGCCGCAGCCCGGCGACCTTACATCCACGGAGGAGTATCGGCTGCCTGTTTTGACCTGGATTTAACTCCTCACCATTGGGACGAAACCTTCGAGGGAGGGCCCACGTCCCTGAGGGCCCTGAGCCACCTGCAGGACGTCCCACACCCATGGTCGCCTGGGAACCAAGTAGGTGGCGGGGAGGGGAGGGTGGGCGAGGGCGGGCACCATCAAGCGAGTGAACTCATGCACAGGGTGCTCCACGGCCTCGCTCGCCGGGACCACCCCAAACGCGGGGTCCGCTTGGCTGGGCTCGGGCCACCTTGGCCCGAAACCCAGGGCTCGTTTTCAGGAAATTTGATAATGAACGAACGACAACGTGGGTTCCTCTTTTTTTTTTTTTTTGGGCAGATGCTAGTTCTATTGTTTTCACTTAATATCCTCTCTTAGCTGCATGTGTATTTATTTATAATTATAACTCTGATGGGCTGCAGCTTTCACCTTCACTGGGAATGAGTTTGCTATGAATCAGAATTGGGTCCGTGGCTACAGTTTGTTTTCCAAACGCAGTCTGTTCCCTGCTCCCCCCTGTACAGGAGCGAGGTGGGGGCCGCAGTCCAGAAGACGGAGACGGGGAGGGTGGAGCCCCCAAGCTGCACTATCGGGTCTGTTTTAATTTAACTGTATTTAATTTGTTTTGAAATTAAAAGTCAAATATGGTTTTTAACAGTCCTAATCCTCCTCAGCCCTGCCTTATTTTTCCTCATTCATTTAACCGTCCAACCTGTACTATCAGGTGCCTTGGGGGGACACGCATTGTTCCCGGCACAGCACAGGGCCGTGGAAGCCAAAGCTCTGCCTGCCTGGGGCCGCCTTCTCCGGAGAGGACGCAGATGCACGGAGCCAGGGCGCTCCGGAGAGCCGTCGTCAGTTCCCAGGTGACGGATGAGGCAAGCGGGGCACAGTGCAGCTGGGGAGGTGCTGGCACCCCACCTGGGCCGTCAGAAAGGCCTCCCTGGCCAGGTGGCCTCCGAACGGACGCGCAGAGAACTGGGTCCAGGAAAGAGAAACTACCCCCGCGGGAGAGCGCTTAGCTAACAGGCCACTGAGGGCAGCTGACTGGGGGCGGGTGGGTGGGTCACACGTGGGAGCAGGGGGCACAGACACTCTGCCCTGGAACCAGGGCGAAGCTTGCAGCTAGGGAGTGAAAGAGAAGCTGTCGGAGGGTCTGGAGCAGAGGACGGACCCAGTCTAACCGGCCTTTTAGAAGAATCGCTCGCTTCCTGTGTTGCCAACAAACAGGACACGGGCAGGCGGCCCGAGACGAGGGTGAGTCGGACCAGGTGCAGCCCTGATGAGAGGGCAGCGGGCGGGCTCTGGACGCGGGTCAGGGGTTTGCTGATGGGCTGGGCGTGAGGTGCAAGTACAGCCACAAGTAACCAAGACAGAACAGAACTGTGTCCACTGCTCCGGGCAGACTGCAGGGGACAACATGACAGTAAGTTTGGGGTCATGTGCTTGTTACACTCACAGGAGAGGTGAGTGGACGGTGGTGCCTGGAGCCCCAAGGAACGAACGTGAGAGAGAACGAGCGTGGAGACTGCCGCTAAGGCCCGTGAGCGAGGCCTCCACACCGAGTGAGGGCAGAGGCGGCCTGGGAGCAGCCTGAGACGCCCAGCACTTAGAGGCTGGGGTGATGAGGAGGGCACTCCCTGCCAAGGTGCTTGGCCAGGAAGCTGGGGTCACTGGGCAGGCAGGTCGGCCCACGGACCTCACCCAGGAAGGGCCGCGCGCCTGCGAGCAGGCGGGTGCGGAAAAGCAACGCCAGGGGACTCTTCATCACAGACGGCGTCACCCTGAGTCTTTCAAACCCCAGCTCCGTGCACACTTCCCAGCGGAAGCCCCCCACGCGCTTCGTAGGACGCGGCATAAGCCGGGCAGGGTGGCTCGGCGCCCAGGCTGGCCCCGTCCACAGAGCCCGCTCTCACCGCTCAGCCCCGGGCTCCCCGTTCAAAGCGGCACAGGAAGAGCTGGTGAGTTTGGACGACATCAGGGACTTGGACCCCCAGCCATGGTCCACCAGGTTCACGTCAATAAGCTCCACTTCTCTGTCCCCAGCGGGACCCTTGGGCCCAGCCCCCCGTGACCGTCTGCCCTTGACCCGGCTCCGCTCTTTGGCCCAGGGGCTGCGCATCACTGCCCCCGTGCAGACCCCTCCTAAGCCAAGCGTGGGCTCGCGGCCCTGGGGAGGAGGGCGCTGCTGGGAGGCCCTCAGCCTGCTGTTCCCCCACCCGGTCCCCACTCCGGAGGAATCTGCTCTTCCACTTGGACTATGATTGGAGAGCGTCCGCTTGTGGCAGGAGGATCCAGACGTCCCTGGGGAGGCACACTCGGCGCACGTGCCGCTCCTGGCCACCCAACACGGCCCCACCCTGCCCACCGCACCGGAACGGCCGAGTCTTCGTCGACACGGGCGACGGCCGGGCTAACCGTGTGCCCGGCACAAGCGAGATCAGAGAAACACCACCAAGGAGGATCAGATGCAACTCTGTGGCTTTACTGCAATTCAAGGCAGCGAACCTGAGCCCAAACACGGGACTCATCCCGTGGGGGCTGGTCCGGGGTCTGGACGGACAACTGGAAGGCAGGCTGCCCCTCCCCCACCGCCTGGCCCAGGGCGGGGGCCCCGGGACCCCAACACTCCCGCCTAGGCCCCTGCGGCCGCACCTTCTGCCCGCAGCCTCCTGGACCCTCCGGAGCAGCTGCCTCTCTCCTGGGCTGACGCGGCCCCTCGCGGAATGAGGGAAACACGCTGTCTTGGGAGGTAAGGCCCGGCGCTCCTGACCGTCAGAGGCGATCCGAGTGCGGTGGAAGAGGGCCGGGGCCCCTCCCCCGGACCGACTTCCTCCCTGGATGGCGGAGAAGGCTGGCCCAGGTGCCCCCACCCTCCACAAATGGTGACGCGCCCCCCCCGGCTCAGAAACAGGGCCCACAGGGACACTCAGAGGAGCAGACTGTCCAGGAGCTGTGCCCCACTCACCCCCGCGGGGGACGGTCCCAGCCAGACCCTCCATCCCGCCCGCGGGAGCAGCAAAGTCGGACGGCAGCAGCCACAGAGCCGGGCAGCTCTTCAGGCAGGGGCCCTCCCTCGCCCCCAACTCGCTTCTCCGGTTCTGCAGGGGAGGCTCTGGACTGCAGCCGAGGGCAGGGCCAGGGCCTGGCTCCCGAGGGGAGGGGCAGAGGAAGCAGCCCCAGGCCGGCCCGAGGTCAGTCGGGAGGGCCTGCTGCTGCCCCGCCCGGAGGCCTGGGGGCTGCTCAGTTCATGTACTGGAGCCGGCCCAGGGAGGGCGTTTCCGTGAACTGTATCACCGGACCCGCCATTCTCTCCTCGAAGACAATGACCTGGGGGAGACGGCCAGTCTGTCTCGGAGCCAGATCGGGCCCGCTCAGAACTTCTGTCCCCTCCAGCCCGCCAAGGGCCCCCGGAGAGACCCCGTGATACAGGGAGGGCAGGGGTGAGAAGGGGTCCCAGGAAAAGTGCTCCCACCTGGTTGAGGCCTTGATCCAACCAGACACCTGGGAGGTAGAGGGTCTCCTGGGGCCCGATGTTCCAGTAGCGTCCAAGGTTTTGGCCATTGATGAATACAACCCCCTTCTCCCAGCCCTTTAAGCAGAGGAGGGGAGGTGTCAGTTGACCACATAAGCCACTGAACATAGTCACACGGGAGGCAGCGGCACACACAGGCCCTGAGCTCTCCTCTCAGCTTCCCAGGGACCAGGCTCGTTCCAACAGCCGCTGGGTAACGGGCGGGGAGCTCCGGATCCCATTCCCTCTAGCGCTGAGCCCCGGCAGGGCCCCCGGGCTCAGAATGGACCGCCGGAGCCCGGACCTGGGAAGCCCACCAGGAGGCCCCTCTGCTCTGACCCCTGCCCCACCCAGGGAGGCCACGACGGAGACCCTCCGGGCACACATGGCCTGGGGGCTCCAGGAGGCCAAGCACCAGGCTGGGGCCCAAGGAGCGGAGCCCAGAGCACCTGGCAGGCGGGGCTACAAACCTCCAGCTTCACAAAGGTGTCACAGGGGGAGAGGGAGACCCACAGCGGCCCCAAGAAGAAAGCAGGGAGCACGGGCGCGTCAGGGACAGGGTTCCACTTGTCTGCGTGGAACCTATGGGCAGGACAGAAGATGAGGGGTGGGGGGCGCCTTCGCAGGCCCTCCCCGCCCTGTGAACCGGCACAGCGGTGGCAGCCGGGGGCAGGGGAGCGCTCAGGCTCCGGTTCTCGGGCCGTGCGGGAGGGGGGCGGGGTGGGCACCAAGCCTGGCGCAGCCTCA